>NW_026277744.1:67500-192500 GCF_023373465.1 Oncorhynchus keta | reverse complement strand
AGAGAGAGAGAGAGAGAGAGAGAGAGAGAGAGAGATATGATTCACCATTAGTGTTAGAGCACATGACAGGATATACTGATATAGAGTCGACACATCCCTTTAAACAACACGTTCAGCCCTGACCTGGGTTCTGAGGCATCACCACAAGGCAGGGGAGGACAACAGCCTGGAAATCAAACCTTGTTTTGTCACCGGAACCTAAATAGCCTGCTATTTTTAAAGAGTAAGTGTTATAGAGCACTTGACATTAAAAGATCATTTCCCGTTTTCATGAATACATTAACATGACCTTTAATACCCACATTTCCTAAAAGCACGATGGGATTGAATCCAGGCCAAGACTGTAGTTCAAACTGTATCATACGCCATATACAGTACACTCTTTTGGGCAGCACCTCTAGCCCTGTTGTTTAAACCAATTGTCTTGTGGGTCACACACACACACTACACACTACACACACACACACATATCTACCAACTGAATATCTCATTAAGGCTAATCTTCAGGTTGACACACTGACATATATGTCAGTTCACGTGATCACTAACCTCCTACAGAGTTTCAACCAATAGGCAACAGCGAAGTATGACTAATGTCTGTGTGTGTGTGTCTTTCCTTCATCGTTTGACCTCTCAACACCAACCCCTATTACTTAACCACCAATCATTGTTAACAACCGTTACAGTGACATTTCACATATCTCCTGAGCAATCTCTACACACACCCACACACACACACACTTATCTACCAACACACACACACACACACACTTATCTACCCACACACACACACACACACACACACACACACTTATCTACCAACACACACACACAAACACACACACACACACACTCTTATCTACCAACTGAATAGGTGAAGTGTGACTATACTGTAGGCCACATTCATCCTACTGTGGAGCTGAATTGTTCTGCTGGTAAGAGCCTTTTCACTCCAACACAGTTATTGTAGAGGTTTTGAGAGAACCCCCTCGACTGTACCTTTTTTTGATCTAACCCTAATTAACGTGAACTTGCCAACTTGCTACGTCTCTACTGCTTAATAAAATAAAATGAATCGTTCCACTGGTCTTAGCTTAGCCTTATCGGTACAGGTGTCTGTAGCTATAAACCTGCCTACCAATTAAGATATCTGTACAGCTGGCTACAGTGAGATTAGGATAATGACGGACAGACTAGGATGACTAATCTTCTGCTGTACTCTGAATCCTTGAGGATCTGCCCTTACACTGTGGTAGTGTGATTATTATTACACTGTGGGAGTGTGATTATTATTACACTGTGGTAGTGTGATTATTATTACACTATGGTAGTGTGATTATTATTACACTGTGGGAGTGTGATTATTATTACAGTGTGGGAGTGTGATTATTATTACACTGTGGTAGTGTGATTATTATTACACTGTGGGAGTGTGATTATTATTACACTGTGGGAGTGTGATTATTATTACACTGTGGGAGTGTGATTATTATTACACTGTGGTAGTTTGATTATTTTTACACTGTGGTAGTGTGATTATTATTACACTGTGGTAGTGTGATTATTATTACACTGTGGGAGTGTGATTATTATTACACTGTGGGAGTGTGATTATTATTACACTGTGGGAGTGTGATTATTATTACACTGTGGGAGTGTGATTATTATTACACTGTGATTATTATTACACTGTGGTAGTGTGATTATTATTACACTGTGGTAGTGTGATTATTATTACACTGTGGTAGTTTGATTATTATTACACTGTGGTAGTGTGATTATTATTACACTGTGGTAGTGTGATTATTATTACACTGTGGGAGTGTGATTATTATTACACTGTGGGAGTGTGATTATTATTACACTGTGGGAGTGTGATTATTATTACACTGTGGTAGTGTGATTATTATTACACTGTGGTAGTGTGATTATTATTACACTGTGGTAGTGTGATTATTATTACACTGTGGGAGTGTGATTATTATTACACTGTGGTAGTGTGATTATTATTACACTGTGGGAGTGTGATTATTATTACACTGTGGGAGTGTGATTATTATTACACTGTGGTAGTGTGATTATTATTACACTGTGGGAGTGTGATTATTATTACACTGTGGTAGTGTGATTATTATTACACTGTGGTAGTGTGATTATTATTACACTGTGGGAGTGTGATTATTATTACACTGTGGTAGTGTGATTATTATTACACTGTGGGAGTGTGATTATTATTACACTGTGGTAGTGTGATTATTATTACAGTGTGGGAGTGTGATTATTATTACACTGTGGGAGTGTGATTATTATTACACTGTGGGAGTGTGATTATTATTACACTGTGGTAGTGTGATTATTATTACACTGTGGGTGTGTGATTATTATTACACTGTGGGAGTGTGATTATTATTACAGTGTGGGAGTGTGATTATTATTACACTGTGGGAGTGTGATTATTATTACACTGTGGGAGTGTGATTATTATTACACTGTGGGAGTGTGATTATTATTACACTGTGGGAGTGTGATTATTACTGCCCCCTACAGTGAGGAAGGGATTTAAAGGCAGTAATTTGTCAGTCGCTCCATTCTAAACATTCCTTGTAAATCCCTGAACCATATCATATAAAAACAAGAAGATCTCCAAACATCGGAAGCTGCTCTGGTTGAATGTTGTTCCGATGTTTTCATCTTGTGACAGACATCTACAGTATCGTCATCCACATCATCTTTCAGGCCCAATAATGACAAATGAGTTGGGTGAGAAATCAAGCACGTGTCACATCTCTGTTTCTGGTGTCACACACACACACACACACACTCTAGCTTTGATCTCTGCACTTTGATCTCTGTGACTCCATTTACATGACCAACCGGAAATGCAGGGTGACTCACTCTGTGGTGTGAGTTGTGTGTGTGTGTGTTTCTGTGTCTGTCTGTGTCTGTGGCACCACTGCCACAGTCTCATAGACGCCACATTATTTGTAATGTCTGAGAAAACCAAGTATCCAAAATGCACTGTCTCTCTGCACTTTCTCTGTGAAGAAGAAAGATTGTGTCCCCAATAGAACCCTACTCTCCTATACCAGTGGGTCCCAACTTCGCTCCTCAAGTACCCCGGACAAACATACGTGATTCAACTCATTGAGGGCTTGATGATTAGTTGGCAAGTTGTATCAGATGTGCTTGTCCAGGGCCACAATCAGAATGTGTACTGTTGGGGAACTGGAGTTGGAAACCACTGCCCTATGTATGAACTACTTTTGACCAGAGCTCTATGGCCCTATGGGCGCTGGTCAGAAGTAGTGCACTACATAGGGAGTAGGGTGCCATTTGGGACACAGACAGTTTTTCTGTTTATGTCAGCCAGGCAGAACCACAGTGATGTAACATGATGACGCCACCATTGTGCAGCGACTGGGTGACGTTTGGAAGGGCTTCATCATTTTTCTTAGGGTCATTGGAATGGGTCATTTCCTGTGACGTCATCGTGCCAATTTTGGCTCATCGTGGTCACAATGCCATCACACCACGCAGACACATGCATGCACACACACACCCTGCCATCGTACACAATCTCAGGCCTGTCATCCCTGTCTTTTCATCTTTCATCAGGAAACACTTTCTGTTCCCTCTCTTTTTGTCTTCTTTTCTTTCTTGTGTATTTCACAAGCTTTAGAATAATAATAATAATAATAATAATAATAATACATTTCATTTGGAAGGACACCTGAAGCACTTTTCTCAGACCCAAGGCAGATTATAATATATATATATATTTTAATAATAATAAAAAACAATCCAAAACACAAAACATAGAACACAGACAACAATCAAAGCTGTCTACAGGTGTGGTCAGATCTGGAGGACATGAGAACAGAATTAGCAGAGGTCCTTCAAAGCTTTTCTGAACAGCACGGTCTTGAGCTGTGTCTTAAAGGAGGCCAGATAGGCACTAGGGCTGCAGCCCTAATAGTGTCTGGAAGAGACTCTGCAGCCCTAATAGTGTCTGGAAGAGACTCTGCAGCCCTAATAGTGTCTGGAGGAGACTCTGCAGCCCTAGTAGTGCCTGGAAGAGACTCTGCAGCCCTAGTAGTGTCTGGAAGAGACTCTGCAGCCCTAGTAGTGCCTGGAAGAGACTCTGCAGCCCTAGTAGTGTCTGGAAGAGACTCTGCAGCCCTAATAGTGTCTGGAAGAGACTCTGCAGCCCTAATAGTGTCTGGAAGAGACTCTGCAGCCCTAATAGTGTCTGGAAGAGACTCTGCAGCCCTAATAGTGTCTGGAAGAGACTCTGCAGCCCTAGTAGTGTCTGGAGGAGACTGCAGCCCTAATAGTGTCTGGAAGAGACTCTGCAGCCCTAGTAGTGTCTGGAAGAGACTCTGCAGTCCTAATAGTTTCTGGAAGAGACTATGCAGCCCTAGTAGTGTCTGGAAGAGACTCTGCAGCCCTAATAGTGTCTGGAGGAGACTGCAGCCCTAATAGTGCCTGAAAGAGACTCTGCAGCCCTAATAGTGTCTGGAAGAGACTCTGCAGCCCTAATAGTGTCTGGAAGAGACTCTGCAGCCCTAGTAGTGTCTGGAGGAGACCCTGCAGCCCTAATAGTGTCTGGAAGAGACTCTGCAGCCCTAGTAGTGTCTGGAAGAGACTCTGCAGCCCTAGTAGTGTCTGGAAGAGACTCTGCAGCCCTAGTATTGTCTGGAGGAGACTCTGCAGCCCTAATAGTGTCTGGAAGAGACTCTGCAGCCCTAATAATGTCTGGAAGAGACTCTGCAGTCCTAGTAGTGTCTGGAAGAGACTCTGCAGTCCTAGTAGTGTCTGGAGGAGACTCTGCAGCCCTAGTAGTGTCTGGAAGAGACTCTGCAGCCCTAGTAGTGTCTGGAAGAGACTCTGCAGCCCCAGTAGTGCCTGAAATAGACTCTGCAGCCCTAGTAGTGTCTGGAAGAGACTCTGCAGCCCTAGTAGTGTCTGGAAGAGACTCTGCAGTCCCATAGTTTTTAGTCTGCTGTGGGGCTGCTGGAGGGAGATGGACATGGAGGAAAGAAGGCTTCTGGAGGGAGATGGACATGGAGGAGAGAAGGCTGCTGGAGGGAGATGGACATGGAGGAGAGAAGGCTTCTGGAGGGAGATGGACATGGAGGAGAGAAGGCTGCTGGAGGGAGATGGACATGGAGGAGAGAAGGCTTCTGGAGGGAGATGGACATGGAGGAGAGAAGGCTGCTGGAGGGAGATGGACATGGAGGAGAGAAGGCTGCTGGAGGGAGATGGACATGGAGGAGAGAAGGCTGCTGGAGGGAGATGGACATGGAGGAGAGAAGGCTGCTGGAGGGAGATGGACATGGAGGAGAGAAGGCTGCTGGAGGGAGATGGACATGGAGGAGAGAAGGCTGCTGGAGGGAGATGGACATGGAGGAGAGAAGGCTGCTGAAGGGAGAAGGACATGGAGGAGAGAAGGCTGCTGGAGGGAGATGGACATGGAGGAAAGAAGGCTTCTGGAGGGAGATGGACATGGAGGAGAGAAGGCTTCTGGAGGGAGATGGACATGGAGGACTCACTTCTGACTCACTGTTGCTGGATTATGTATTAATGTGATTCTGTGTGTGTGTGTGTGTGTGTGTGTGTGTGTGTGTGTGTGTGTGTGTGTGTGTGTGTGTGTGTGTGTGTGTGTGTGTGTGTGTGTGTGTGTGTGTGTGTGTGTGTGTGTGTGTGTGTGTGTGTGTGTGTGTGTGTGTGTGTGTGTGTGTGTGTGTGTGTGTGTGTACGCTTACTGTTTACTGTAGCGGGGGAAGGTTTTAGGCTGAATAGGCTCCAGAGCAGTAATAACAAGCTGTGCCAACTGGGCTGAGAGGAGTATCTCTGTCTGTCTGTCTGTCTGTCTGTCTGTCTGTCTGTCTGTCTGTCTGTCTGTCTGTCTGTGTCTAATGTGTGAGTCAAACATTAAATAGAACCCATCTTGTTCGGGCAAAACACATCGAACACAAATCATTTCCGTTGAGTCAAGTCACATATTGGATTTGGTATGGAGTCACATAGCATTAGCAATACCGTTATAATTTTGTTATAATAATGTAATCCTGTAATAATTCTGTTACAGTCCTGTCTGGTTTGCAACATTAAAAGCTGACGGTGTTATGATCATACATTATATACGGAGCTTTTAATAAACATGGTGGGGAGATGGGGAAGAGATTCCTCTTGGAGAGAGCTGAGCCTGTTGTGCGTCATCAGAGGGCTTTGGAAGAGTCATGCAGTTCATCTATTGACAGAGACTGTGGAATGAAACACACACACACACACACACACATGTGTTTTACTATCCTTGTGGGGACCCAAAAATGTATTCCCATTTATAAAAAAAAAAAAATCCTAACCCCTAACCCTAACCGAACCCTAACCCCAACGCCCTTATCCCTAACTGTAAAACTAAACCTAGACCCTAAACTTAATCCTAACCCTAATTGTAACCCTAATCCTTAAACCTAACCCTAAAACTAAAATATAATTTTTCCTTGTGAGGACCTGGTCCCCACTTGTCAAAATGATTCTTGCTTTACTATCCTTGCGAGGACTTCTGGTCCCCACAAGGATAATAAAATCAAACCACACACATACATGCATGCACGCATGCACCCACACACACACACACACACTCTTGTGCATGCAGGTGCAGGAGAGAAGCGTGGTAGTGTATGAATCAGCCATCAGCAGCACAATTTTGTGTGCGTGGGCCCAACCCCTTCCACCTGGCACAATATACTACCGTACGAACAATATACTACCGTACGAACAATATACTACCGTACGAACAATATACTACCATACGGACAATACACTACCAATATACTACCATACGGACAATATACTACCATACGGACATATACTATCGTACGAACAATATACTACTATACGGACAATATACTACCATACGGACAATATACTACCATACGGGCAATATACTACCATACGGACAATATACTACCATACGGACAATATACTACCATACGGACAATATACTACCATATGGACAATATACTACCATACGGACAATATACTACCGTACGAACAATATACTACCATACGGAACAATATACTACCATACGGACAATATACTACCATACGGACAATATACTACCATACGGACAATATACTACCATACGGACAATATACTACCATACGGACAATATACTACCATACGAACAATATACTACCATACGGACAATATACTACCATACGGACAATATACTACCATACGGACAATATACTACCATACGGACAATATACTACTATACGGACAATATACTACCATACGGACAATATACTACCATATGGACAATATACTACCATACGGACAATATACTATCGTACGAACAATATACTACCGTACGAACAATATACTACCAATATACTACCATACGGACAATATACTACCATACGGACAATATACTACCATACGGACATATACTATCGTACGAACAATATACTACTATACGGACAATATACTACCATACGGACAATATACTACCATACGGACAATATACTACCATACGGACAATATACTACCATACGGACAATATACTACCAATATACTACCATATGGACAATATACTACCAATATACTACCATATGGACAATATACTACCATACGGACAATATACTATCGTACGAACAATATACTACCGTACGAACAATATACTACCAATATACTACCATACGGACAATATACTACCGTACGGACAATATACTACCAATATACTACCATATGGACAATATACTACCATACGAACAATATACTACCATACGGACAATATACTACCAATATACTACCATACGGACAATATACTACCAATATACTACCATACGGACAATATACTACCAATATACTACCATACGGACAATATACTACCAATATACTACCATACAGACAATATACTACCATACGGACAATATACTATCGTACGGACAATATACTACCATACGAACAATATACTACCATACGGACAATATACTACCATACGGACAATATACTACCATATGGACAATATACTACCAATATACTACCATATGGACAATATACTACCAATATACTACCATACGGACAATATACTACCATACGGCCAATATACTACCAATATACTACCATATGGACAATATACTACAATACGGACAATATACTACCAATATACTACCATACGGACAATATACTACCAATATACTACCATACGAACAATATACTACCATACGGACAATATACTACCATATGGACAATATACTACCAATATACTACCATATGGACAATATACTACAATACGAACAATATACTACCAATATACTACCATACAGACAATATACTACCATACGGACAATATACTATCGTACGGACAATATACTACCATACGAACAATATACTACCATACGGACAATATACTACCAATATACTACCATATGGACAATATACTACCAATATGCTACCATACGGACAATATACTACCATATGGACAATATACTACCGTACAGACAATATACTATCATACGGACAATATACTACCATACGGACAATATACTACCAATATACTACCATATGGACAATATACTACCATACGGACAATATACTACCATATACTACAATATACTACCATATACTACAATATACTACCATACGGACAATATACTACCATACGGACAATATACTACCATACGAACAATATACTACCAATATACTACCAATATACTACAATATACTACCATACGGACAATATACTACCATACGGACAATACTACTACCAATATACTACCATATGGACAATATACTACCATACGGACAATATACTACCATACGGACAATATACTACCATACGGACAATATACTACCATACGGACAATATACTACCAATATACTACCATATGGACAATATACTACCAATATACTACCATATGGACAATATACTACCATACGGACAATATACTATACGGACCATACGGACAATATACTACCATACGAACAATATACTACCAATATACTACCATACGGACAATATACTACCATACGGACAATATACTACCAATATACTACCATATGGACAATATACTACCATACGAACAATATACTACCATACGGACAATATACTACCAATATACTACCATACGGACAATATACTACCAATATACTACCAATACGGACAATATACTACCAATATACTACCATACGGACAATATACTACCATATACTACCATACAGACAATATACTACCATACGGACAATATACTATCATACGGACAATATACTACCATACGGACAATATACTACCAATATACGGACAATATACTACCATACGGACAATATACTACCATACGGACAATATACTACCATATACAATATACTACCTACCATATGGACAATATACTACCAATATACTACCATACGGACAATATACTACCATACGGCCAATATACTACCAATATACTACCATATGGACAATATACTACAATACGGACAATATACTACCAATATACTACCATACGGACAATATACTACCAATATACTACCATACGAACAATATACTACCATACGGACAATATACTACCATACGGACAATATACTACCAATATACTACCATATGGACAATATACTACAATACGGACAATATACTACCAATATACTACCATACAGACAATATACTACCATACGGACAATATACTACCATACGGACAATATACTACCATACGAACAATATACTACCATACGGACAATATACTACCATATGGACAATATACTACCAATATGCTACCATACGGACAATATACTACCATATGGACAATATACTATCGTACAGACAATATACTATCATACGGACAATATACTACCATACGGACAATATACTACCAATATACTACCATACAGACAATATACTACCATACGGACAATATACTACCATATGGACAATATACTACCAATATACTACCATATGGACAATATACTACCAATATACTACCATACGGACAATATACTACCAATATACTACCATATGGACAATATACTACAATACGGACAATATACTACCAATATACTACCATACGGACAATATACTACCAATATACTACCATATGGACAATATACTACAATACGGACAATATACTACCAATATACTACCATACAGACAATATACTACCATACGGACAATATACTACCATATGGACAATATACTACCATACGGACAATATACTACCATATGGACAATATACTATCGTACAGACAATATACTATCATATGGACAATATACTATCGTACGGACAATATACGTGCTTCTACACCTGCATTGCTTGCTGTTTGGGGTTTTAGGCTGGGTTTCTGTACAGCACTTTGAGATATCAGCTGATGTACGAAGGGCTATATAAATACATTTGATTTGATTTGATACTACAATACAGACAATATACTACGGACAATATACTACAATACACTAGAATACACAAGCTATATACTACCATACTGACATTATACTACCATACGGACATTATACTACCATACGGACAATATACTACCATACGGACAATATACTACAATACAGACAATATACTACCATACGGACAATATACTACCATACAGACAATCTCCTACAATACAGACAATATACTATTATATATATTTTTGAATTTTACCTTTATTTAACCAGGCAAGTCAGTTAAGAACACATTCTTATTTTCAATGACGGCCTGGGAACAGTGGGTTAACTGCCTGTTCAGGGGCAGAACGACAGATTTGTACCTCAGCGGTTTGAACTCGCAACCTTCCGGTTACTAGTCCAACGCTCTAACCACTAGGCTACGCTGCCGTACTACAATACAGACAATATACTACCAATATACTACCATACGGACAATATACTACAATACAGACAATATACTACCAATATACTACCATATGGACAATACAATACCATACAGGCAATATACTACCAATATACTACCATACGGGCAATATACTACCATACGGACAATATACTACCATATGGACAATATACTACTGATATACTACCATATGGACAATATGCTACCAATATACTACCATATGGACAATACACTACCAATTTACTACCATACGGACAATAAGGAACTCAAAATAGACATCTTTCATACTGTTGTTTTATCCATCCCTGGGGTTCTGGAGGTGAGTTATCATCCCCTCTCTCTTCCCCCAGGAGAGCCCCAGGAAAAGATCCCCCAGTTGGATTGACTCATCCAGCTGACTCATCCAGCTGGGTTGACTCATCAGAAGGCCCTGGGGGGCATGGTTCCTGGTTCATGCCTGAGAGTGTTAATGCAGGTAGACTTGCTGACATAGATCATGTCAGGTGAATTGGTAGAGAAAGGAAAGAGTTCCTGTATTTTACAGGGAGTGTTAAAACAGGAAGATGTTACTGACACAGATAGCATCTTCACAGGTGAATTAGAATACGGATAGATTTCCAGTTAAAGGGGTGTGGTCTATAGAGGCAATGGCAGGGTACTTAAGCTGATTACAAAAAAACTGTACTTGTAATCAGTTATGTTACCAGCAAAAATATTCTTATCAGATGGATTACTTTTAAATTCAGAAAGGATGTTTGCAAGAAAAAAACATGCATTATGACAACTTTCTGTTTTCTCAATGACATTCCATTCAGCATTGACAAAAGGTACAAGTTTATCCTCTATGGGATCGGTGTCTCCCCGTGGGACGGTTGAGCTAATGTGATTAGCATGAGGTTGTAAATAACAAAAACAATTCCCAGGACATATACATATCTGATATGGGCAGAAAGCTTAAATTCTTGTTCATCTAACTGCACTGTCCAATTTACAGTAGCTATTACAGTGAAAGATTACCATGCTATTGTTTGAGGAGAGTGCACAATTATGAACTTGAAAATGTATTAATAAATCAATTAGGCACACTTGGGCAGTCTTAATACAACATTTTGAACAGATATGCAATGGTTCATTGGATCAGTCTAAAACGTTGTACATACACTGCTGCCATCTAGTGGGCAAAATTGCGCCTGGGCTGGAATAATACATTATGGCCTTTCTCTTGCATTTCAAAGATGATTATACAAAAAAATGCATGTTTTTTCTCTGTATTATCTTTTACCAGATCTAATGTGTTCAAAGTGTTTCCTTTCAAATGGTATCAAGAATATGCATATCCTTGCTTCAGGTCCTGAGTTACAGGCAGTTAGATTTGGGTATGTCATTTTAGGAGAAAATTGAAAAAAAGGGTCAGATCTTTAAGTTTGTTCCACCTGAATGAGTCTAACCACAAGTCAGAGACCACTATGATGACACACCAAATGTGTTTGATGGATCATTTTTGTATTCTTCTAATGTCTCTTAAGGGGAAAGTAACTGAAAGTAATCAGATTACGTAACTGAGTTTGGGCAATCCAAAAGTTACGTTACTGATTACAATTTTGGCCAGGTAACTAGCAACTGTACGGATTACATTTAGAAAGTAACCTACCCAACCCTGATTGTTGACCAATGACACGCAGAAGTATGGTGGCTTAGTTGACCACAACAACAAGAAAGTCTGTCCACAGAATGTGGGTTGCAAAGATCAGTCCCTGATCCAAGTGAAGTGGTTTAGATTGTGCAAGCCTGTTTTGGACCCATATCCACCCAGGCCCACTTCTCTTCTCCACTGTGCCCCACCAGAGTGTCTCGAGGCTGGGGGAAGGAAGCCAGAGCTGGTAGTTCCATGGTGTGTGTGTGTGTGTGTGTGTGTGTGTGTGTGTGTGTGTGTGTGTGTGTGTGTGTGTGTGTGTGTGTGTGTGTGTGTGTGTGCGCCACTATGCCATGAGTCAAACGTTAGACAGAACCACCATCTTGTTCAGGCAAAACATATCAAACACAATCAATTCCATTGAGTCAAGTCACATATCAGAACAGAGTCACAGTGGTCAAATTTGCAGCATGGCGTTGGCAATGTTATAAATGTGAAATAATAACGCAATAATGGTATAACAACATTGTAATGCCTTTGTCGTGTCTGGCTGACAACACTAAAAGCTGACAGTGTTCTGCCCATATTGGGCACACACACACACACACACACACACACACACACACACACACACACACACACACACACACACACACACACACACACACACACACACACACACACACACACACACACACACACACACCATACTGTAATTATCCTGTCTGGTTTACAACACTAAAACCTGACAGTGTTATGATCATATTACAGAAGAGTTCATTGGCCTCAACGGTCATCACCTAAACACACACACACACACACACACACGTATATATGAGGGGCTCTTAATAAATAGGGCAGGGAGATGAGGAAGAGATGTATATTACAGAGCTGAGCCTGTTGAGATGTGCGTCATCAGAGAGGGCTTTGGAGGAGTCATGCAGTCATATATTGATGGAGACCGCGGAATGACACACACACATGGAAGATCACCTGTGCGAACACACAGGCGATACCATGCAAACACACACACACAAACAGACTCTTGTGCATGCAGGTGCATTGTAGTGAATGAATCAGCCATCATTATTGTACATTGTGGATGTTACGGCCCAACCTCTTCCACCCAGCGTTCATTTTCACACTCTTCTTTAGATTTCGTCTAGTATTAGTCATTTTGACGTCTTGGTTACATTTTTGTCATTCGAATATTGATTTAGCTATTGTCAAAATGACAAAAACGGTAGGCCATCTTAGTCAACTAAATGCCCTTTCATTTGAGAGAGAGAAGCACAATCCCCAGATGGTGCTGTAAAGTATTGGCAGTAGTATGGGTTGCACCTCTGTCACTCAGTGTTGTCATTACCATTGTTATCAACGTTCCAGACGCTGCAGATCTCGGCTCAGGCTAAGACCCAGAATGCAGACACAGGAGGCGGATAGTATGAGTCTCAGAGTTTATTATAGAACAAGGGGCAGGCAAAAGGGAAGTCCAGGCAGGCAAAGAGACGTCGTCCAAGTCAGAGACAGGCAGGTACAGGACGGCAGGCAGGATCAGGGTCAAGACAGGCAGGTACAGGACGGCAGGCAGGATCAGGGTCAAGACAGGCAGGTACAGGACGGCAGGCAGGATCAGGGTCAAGACAGGCAGGTACAGGACGGCAGGCAGGATCAGGGTCAAGACAGGCAGGTACAGGACGGCAGGCAGGATCAGGGTCAAGACAGGCAGGTACAGGACGGCAGGCAGGATCAGGGTCAAGACAGGCAGGTACAGGACGGCAGGCAGGATCAGGGTCAAGACAGGCAGGTACAGGACGGCAGGCAGGATCAGGGTCAAGACAGGCAGGTACAGGACGGCAGGCAGGATCAGGGTCAAGACAGGCAGGTACAGGACGGCAGGCAGGATCAGACAGGCAGGTACAGGTCAAGACAGGCAGGTACAGGACGGCAGGAGGCAGGATCAGGGGTCAAGACAGGCAGGTACAGGACGGCAGGCAGGATCAGGGTCAAGACAGGCAGGTACAGGACGGCAGGCAGGATCAGGGTCAAGACAGGCAGGTACAGGAGGTACAGGGCAGGCAGGATCAGGGTCAAGACAGGCAGGTACAGGACGGCAGGCAGGATCAGGGTCAAGACAGGCAGGTACAGGACGGCAGGCAGGATCAGGGTCAAGACAGGCAGGTACAGGACGGCAGGCAGGATCAGGGTCAAGACAGGCAGGTACAGGACGGGACAGGCAGGATCAGGGTCAAGACAGGCAGGTACAGGACGGATCAGGGTCAAGACAGGCAGGTACAGGAAAGGATCAGGGTCAAGACAGGCAGGTACAGGACGGCAGGCAAGAGGTCAAGACAGGCAGGGGAACACAAGGACAATCAGAAACTAGAGCAAAGGGACCACAGGAACGCGCTGGTAGGACTTGATGGGACAAAATGAACTGGCAACAGACAAACAGAAACTAGAGCAAAGGGACCACAGGAACGCGCTGGTAGGACTTGATGGGACAAGATGAACTGGCAACAGACAGAAAAAATAGGTATAAATGAACAAGAGATAATGGGGACAAATGGGAGACACCTGGGGGGGTGGAGACAAGCACAAGACAGGTGAAACAGATCAGGGTGTGATACCACAGCCGCAAGTAGTACTGGGATAATGACTTTGAATGGGAGGTAATGCCTGTTTCGCCCAGTGATGTGGTCGAGGGTCTATATGAACTCAAAATAAAGTTATTTACCCAGCCAGATACATTGTAGTGGCAAGAGGAATTTAGTCAATAAATTGTTTCCTATCCATTGTCCTTTCTTTCTGTGCCGCCAAATGTCTGTATATAGGGTACTGGTAATGTTATGGCAACGTTCAGGTGCAAAACGTTCTTGAACGTTGCAGATAGAAATTCCATGAATTTCACGTTATCCCTTATTCAACATGTCAGAGAGTCATGTTTGTTCTACATAGGATATTTCTATCTGAATGTTCCAAAACGTTGCATCCTGCTGAACGCGCGCCAGGATGTTAGCTATAGCTAGCTAATGAGGTAACATGACTGAACAAGGTGTAGCCTAAACAAATGATTAACGGTCCGGTCCGCAAGTAACCTTGTTTTAGAACAGCCTGCAATGTGCTTTATGAACACAAGATGTGGCCCACCAATGCAGATAGAAAGAAACAAACATAGCGCCGGTATTATGGGTTATATCTTTTGAACAGTAATGGCTAGAATCAAGCGGTTTTCTCTGAGAAAAAGAAGTAAACCTGGCTAGTGTGTTGGCTACAGAACCTGGTAATGAAACGCAGTGGGGAAAGTGCGAGGGTTTAGCGAGACAACAAATTCCCAAACTTTTTTATACTCAAGGAAGAGAAAAATATAGCTAGACTGATGTTTTGCCATTAAACTTAATGCTGCTATTGTTTTTAATTCATTTGGTTAAGCAGCTTGTGTTTCTTAACCAGGTAACGGGTTTCTAGAAGGCTGGTGGTGACTGGTTAGCTACTGGGAAGCCAAAGATCAAATCAAATCAAACTTTATTTGTCACATGCCCCGAACACAACAAGTGTAGACTTTACCGTGAAATGCTTTACTTACAAGCGCTTAATCAACAGTGCAGTTCAAGAAGAAGAAAATATTTACCAAGTAGACTAAAATAAAAAGTAATAACAAAAAGTAACACGATAAGAATAACAATAACGAGGCTATATACAGGGGGCACCGGTACCCAGTCAGTGTGCAGGGGTACAGGCTTGTTGAGGTAATCGGTACATGTAGGTGGGGGCGAACTGACTATTCATAGGTAACAAATAAACAGCGAGTAAGAGCAGTGTACAAAAGGGAGGGGGGTCAATGTAAATTGTCTCTGACAATTTTATGGGCTTTCCTCTGACACCGCCTGGTATAGAGGTACTGGATGGCAGAAAGCTTGACCCCAGTGATGTACTGGGCCGTACGCAATACCCTCTGTAGCGCCTTACTGTCAGATGCCGAGCAGTTGCCATATCGGAGCCAAAGTGGAGCCTGTCTGTCTGCCTGGTGCCTGTCTGCCAACACTCATCACTTGCTCCCCCGCAGTTCACAAGCGGATGTAGACTAGGCTGTGTTCCGGGTGTGGTGCATCCTTCCCACTGCTGAACAGAACTGCTCTGTGCTGCTAATTTTAATTGTGCTAATCACTGAAAAGCTCTCAATCTCTTGTCCAGTGCACTTAGTAGTCAGATTTGATTCTTGTCTCGTTTTAGTCAACTGAAATGAAAATAATTTTTGTTTAGTTATATTTTTTTCAGGGTCTATTTAGTCAGTTTTAGTCTTGTTAATTGGCACTGAAAAATAGGTGGTTGACAACTATTTGAGTCACCATTTTTGTTATCAGAAATTAACCCTTTTTCCACCTTCCCTGCCCAAAGCTATACAACCATAACCATTACACACACAGGAAGCTGGAAACAGCCCCATATCTCTCTCAATGGCCCTATCATACTTCTCTTTTACACATCGCTGAGGGTTTGGAAATTCTCCAGGAGAGCCCAAGGTCACCAAGACGTCTCCCCCAGTTAGAGGCATCCGTCTCTGGGTTGACCCATCAGCAGGCCTGCGGGTATGGTATGTGGATCCTGCCTGGGAATGTTAAGGCAGGTAGATGTTCTTACAGTACACATATAGCATTATCTCAGGTGAATAAGTATTAAGAGAGATCTCCAGTGAAAGCGGTGTGGTCTACGGAGGCGTTGGCCAATGACACACACAGAGGTAAGGCGGTTTAGTCACAGCTCTTGATTGACCACACCCACAAACAAGTCTGTCCTCGTCGTTATCCTTGCTATTGTTATCATGAATACCGGTAAGAAAACAGCCATCAAAAATGTCAGCCAGAGCACTCATTCTAATATGATTGCATGGTTTTCTCCCTGTATTTTATTCAACTACAAGTCTCTACACTGTACTTCAAATCAGCACTTTTATATCGGGAGTGTTAATACACACTCCCAATTCTTCATTGTCACTCCCCCCCGTTACAGCCAAGACTCTTTCATCACATCTAGCTAACAGCCAGGCATGCTGACTGCATATGTGGCATCCTCTTCCTGCGTAACTCTCTGTTTCAGGCCAAGATATAGCCTGGTGCCAGATCTGTAGGGGCTTCAGCCAAACCCTGCCATGACACTGCTAGTCAGAGCCGTTGGCTAAATCATACAGATCTGGGACCAGGCTAAATCAAACATATTATACCATTGTATGGCATGATGGTGGTCAGTTAGTTGGCTAAAGTATATAGAGATCTTGGACCAGGCTAGCTCTTGGCATGGCAACGTTGGCTAGAGCATATACTGATCTGGGACCAGGCTATATGATAGCATGAAAGGAGTTGGCTGAAACACACACAGATCTAGGACCAGGCTAACTTAGTGCATGACAACGATAGCAGTTGACAACAGCACATACAGATCTGGGACCAGCCAAGCCCTGCCATGACACTCATTGTCAGAGCAGTTGGCTAAAACATATAGATCTGGGACCAGCCAAACCCTGCCATGACACTCATTGTCAGAGCAGTTGACTAAAACATACAGATCTGGGACCAGCCAAACCCTGCCATGACACTGATAGCCATAGCCATTGTATGGCGTGACGGTAGCCAGTGAGTTGACTAAAGTATATCCTGATCTGGGACCAGCCAGAACCAGGCATGACAACGTTGGCTGTAGCACAAATAGATCTGGGACCAGACTGGTTCTTGGCGTGACATTGATAGACAGAATCGGCTCAAGCAGAGGCAGATCTGGGACCAGCCAGTGCCAGGCTGATTCTTGGCAGGGCTGGGTGGCGAGTGGTAGAGCAGACGCCAAGCGACCGGGGAAACAGAACAGATTGGGGGCAGATTATTCACTGTTGGCAGCAGTCAGCAGGCAGGATGTTATTACATAAACATGGAGCTCCTGGCCCTGGACCCACCCGCTACGGCTTCCTTCCCCTAGCCTCGAGACACTCTGGTGGGGCATGGTGGAGAGAAGATGGGGACCTTGGTGGATGTGGGACATGGGACCAAAGTAGGCCTGCACAGTTTCAGACCCTTCAGTTAGATCAGGGACTGAACTACGTCACCTAAATTGCGTTTGTCCAAATCTTCAAACGACAATATCTCTGAAGGTAAGAATGTGGTAGTCACTCATATAATATGTGTTATAGCCACTCAGGTTCAGCCAGAATTGAATAGTAGTAATATAGAATTGTCCTTAGGCGTTGATACTGAATCCCTCAGACAGTAGCATAAGGTCATAGTTAGTTATCATTTACATATGGAAATGATTTGATGTTCTACTTTGAATAAAATGCAAGTGATGGGAACTGGGAAGTCACACTCCTTCCCATTACTGTGGATATGCCTTAGCCTCAGGCCCAATACCATGATTATTCCTCATCGTAAAATCAGCATGTGTAGGCTTGTAGTCTCTCACTACTGCAGAAATAAGGGTTTCACAACACACACACACACACAAAATACCCAACCACCTCTCCCCCCCACACACACACAACACGCACAGACACACACACACACAAATACCCAACCACCTCTCCCCCCACACACACACACACACACACAAAAATACCCAACCACCTCCCCCCACACACACACACACACACACACACACACACACACACACACAAATACACACACACACACACACACACACAACACACCCAAATACCCAACCTCTCCCCACAAATACCCACCACCTCTCCCCCCACACACACACACAACACGCACACACACACACACACACAAATACCCAACCCCCTCTCCCCCCACACACACAACACGCACACACACACACAAATACCCAACCACCTCTCCCCCCACACACACACACACAACACGCACACACACACACACAAAAATACCCAACCACCTCTCCCCCACACACACACAACACGCACACACACACACACAAATACCCAACCCCCTCTCCCTCCCACACACACACAACACGCGCACACACACACAAATACCCAACCCCCTCTCCCCCCTCACACACACACACACTAAACACCACATTTGTGTCAGTTGCCTTACACCCCGCTTATTTCCGAAACACTTGCGTATTTCCTTTGCGCACATGAGACACACACCCCACCCAGCCCAGATATGTGAGCTTCGTGCTTTGACAAAAGCCTGTTTCGCTGCTGTAGCAGAAAGGGGGCTGTCCTCACACCCTACCACTCACTGACAGGCCTAATACGTGAAGATGACTCATCTTCCAGTACTTCTACATAACGTGTGTAAAGAAATATTCCAGCTATTTTGTTATGGTTTATTTTTAACCTTCTCACCTTACATCTGTAGATACAACCTGTAGAATGCAACCAGAATTATGTAGGTCAATGTGCGGGCTAAATAGAATAACATGCTATGTTCAAAGATGAATTTGGCCTGAAGGACCCTGATCTAGAGGCCCAGTTGTAACGTATATGCAGGGAGTCAGGAAGCAGGTGCAGAAAGTGAGTTTCATAATAATAAACACAAAGAAAATACAAAACAGGAGAAGCGTACTGAATGTAACCAAAACCAATACTGCCTGATGACTGAGGCTTATTGAGGGCTACCATCAGGGTGGTGATGACATCCAGATGTGCTAAACGATGGGGAGCAGGTGTGTGCAATGATGGTTGCCAGGACTGGTGGTTAGCAGGAGTAGGTGTGTGCAATGATGGTTGCCAGGACTGGTGGTTAGCAGGAGTAGGTGTGTGCAATGATGGTTGCCAGGACTGGTGGTTAGCAGGAGTAGGTGTGTGCAATGATGGTTGCCAGGACTGGTGGTTAGCAGGAGTAGGTGTGCGCAATGATGGTTGCCAGGACTGGTGGTTAGCAGGAGTAGGTGTGCGCAATGATGGTTGCCAGGACTGGTGGTTAGCAGGAGTAGGTGTGCGCAATGATGGTTGCCAGGACTGGTGGTTAGCAGGAGTAGGTGTGCGCAATGATGGTTGCCAGGACTGGTGGTTAGCAGGAGTAGGTGTGCGCAATGATGGTTGCCAGGACTGGTGGCTAGCAGGAGTAGGTGTGCGCAATGATGGTTGCCAGGACTGGTGGTTAACAGGAGTAGGTGTGCGCAATGATGGTTGCCAGGACTGGTGGTTAACAGGAGTAGGTGTGCGCAATGATGGTTGCCAGGACTGGTGGTTAGCAGGAGTAGGCATAGCACCAGTTGAGTTTAAAGTATCTGCACCACAAGGTAATGATGGTTGCCAGGACTGGTGGTTAGCAGGAGTAGGCATAGCACCAGTTGAGTTTAAAGTATCTGCACCACAAGGTAATGATGGTTGCCAGGACTGGTGGTTATAGCAGGAGTAGGCATAGCACCAGTTGAGTTTAAAGTATCTGCACCACAAGGTAATGTATAGAAACATACATAGACTTCAGAATGAAACAGGCCTTGAGGGGCCTTTGTCTAAACTCTAAAGGCACAGTTTAGTTTAGGTCCAGTATGTTCCAGAGGCCCAAGGCACCACAGGCTTCTCCCAGCCATTTCCTGTCCTACAGGAAGTGCTGTTGTCACTCAGCATTGCTAGGACAGGAAGTGAACAGGAAGTGTGTCCTGGGCCAACAGGAAGCAGTTTCCTCCCGCATGCCAAACATTGTCCTCTTCTTCTACAGTCGGGGAAACTGATGTTTGGACAACCTCTCTTATCGCAGCCAGCGAGTTTTAGTGCTGAATCCACATTTTGTGTTTTTTTGTGTGGATTGGAAAATGTATTTAGAGTTACAGTTGGTTTCTGAGACTCCTTTTCATGGCTGGTTACGTATGGGTTGTGAAATGTATTGAGAGTGACAGTGGGTTTGTAAGACATTTCTAATGTCATGCTGGTTGCACAACTTACTCAGTTACTCTGTGATGGAAAACACCTTTCCTATAAAATGCTCTTTAACAGGAAACAACTCGCAAAAAAGAAAATCACCGTGTATGTTTGATACAGGAAGTTTAACAGGTGATCTAACCTCCCACAGAAACTAAATGTCTCTGTGTCACTTTGCATCTCAATAAAGGGGAAACACTTGTATTTTTCTCATTTTAAAGCACTGTTGAGACAAAGTAGCTTCTTTCACATTGTCGGCTACAACAAGACTACCAGTATCTTCTGCTTTCCCCCGGTTACACCACATTAGAATCTCTCACCCTTTCACCCTCCATCCAACCAGCCTACGTGTGTTTCAGCCTGAGAAGAGGATCTCACTAAAAAACTACACCAGCTCAGTTCTGGTCAATTTGACCTAAAATGGGCATCGCCACTGAGGTCATCAACTTCCTCCTGATGATGGCAGCTGCTAATAAGTGTGTGTGTGTGTGTGTGTGTGTGTGTGTGTGTGTGTGTGTGTGTGTGTGTGTGTGTGTGTGTGTGTGTGTGTGTGTGTGTGTGTGTGTGTGTGTGTGTGTGTGTGTGTGTGTGTGTGTGTGTGTGTGTGTGTGTGTATGAGTGTGTGTGTGCGTACTTGTTTGTGCGTGCCTGTGTGCGTGCCTGCGTATGTACATGCGTGCATGTGTACTTGAGTGTGTGAATGGCTGGAAGGCCAGTGAGTCACCGCGTAAAGCCCTGGCCTGGCCAAACAAGACGTTAATGAACCCGGCTGCCGAGGGCTGCTAACATACGCATCCCCACATTATATGGGATTGGCTGACCAAAGTTAATAGGAAGGTGGGCGGGTCATGGGGAGGATAGTGGGGAGACTATCAGTAACATTTCAACTAACTATCTACTAACCCTAAACTGAACCTTTATACTAACCCTAACCTTAACCATTATACTAACCCTAACCTTAACCATTATACTAACCCTAACCTTAATCATTATACTAACCCTAACCTTAACCATTATACTAACCCTAACCTTAACCATTATACTAACCCTAACCTTAACCATTATACTAACCCTAACCGTAACCATTATACTAACCCTAAACTGAACCCTTATACTAACCCTAACCTTAACCATTATACTAACCCTAACCTTAACCATTATACTAACCCTAACCTTAACCCTTATACTAACCCTAACCTTAACCATTATACTAACCCTAACCTTAACCCTTACCCTAACCTTAACACTTATCCTAACCTTAACCCTTATACTAACCCTCATCTTAACACTTACCCTAACCTTAACACTTGCCCTAACCTTAACACTTGCCCTAACCTTAAACCTTACAATAACCTTAACCCTTACCCTAACCTTAACACTTACCCTAACCTTAACACTTGCCCTAACCTTAACACTTACCCTAACCTTAACACTTGCCCTAACCTTAAACCTTACAATAACCTTAACCCTTACCCTAACCTTAACCCTTACAATAACCTTAACCCTTACGCTAAACTTAACCCGTACCTTAACCTTAACCGTTATACTAACCCTAAACTTAAACCTTACCCTAATCTTAACCCTTACAATAACCTTAACCCTTACCCTAAACTTAACCCTTACCCTAATCTTAACCCTTACCCTAAACTTAACCCTTACCTTAACCTTAACCGTTATACTAACCCTAAACTTAACCCTTACCCTAATCTTAACCCTTACCCTAAACTTAACACTTACCCTAAACTTAACACTTACCCTAAACTTAACACTTACCCTAACCTTAACTCTTACCCTAACCTTAACCCTTACACTAACCCTAAACTTAAACCTTACCCTAATTAACCCTTACCCTTATTCTAAACTTAACCGTAACCTTAGCAAGCAGTTGCTTATCAACAGATAGTTTGTTGATAGTATGACCAGAGCATCTACAAGGGAAAGTTCCAGACAATCCAAATAGTGTAAGTGTAACCGCCAAGTCAATTTCAAGCCAATGAGGGATAAGAGAGCCATAATATTCAAGTCATGCAGGCAGAGTGTCCTCTTTGCTCTTGAAATTGGTTGATTCTTTAACCTTTTAGCAATGTGTAATGCTAATGCTAATAAAAATGTCTCTTGTAATATGCTCTTTTGCTAACCTGTGGTCTGTTGCAGTACTTTCCAAGGTAACACTCGACCCTACCCGTGTCTTCTGAGTGAGAGAAGTCTAGCCCCTCTAATCAGCAGCCAGGGTACTTCTGAATGAAGAGGTTTTGATAACAAGGTTTGAACTGCAAAAGCAGCATTCAATTGCAAGACAAATAGGGCCTTTTAAGGTCAATGCTGTGAGATTTGCATATAGGAAAATACTTTTATATTGGATATATACATTTCCGACTCCATCACATCATACAGAAAACAAATGAGACATCTGTACATTCCAACGCCATTCTTTAAGGGCAAAGTTCAGGCCCAGAGATTTTCCCAATCAGCTTTAGGAAAGGCCCTAATTATATGAATGAGAAATCGCTACTGTTTCTACACCTTTATTACTCATTAATGTCAGAGAAGGCAATAATCTTTAAAGTAACAAAGGAACCAATCAGATGATATTCTCTGAATCAGTACAGCACGTCGGCTAGAAACATCCGTGATTGCTCAGGGGAAATTGCAGAAGCTTTCTGTGGACTTCCTCCAGACAGACCTATTGTTACATATATGATTCGGGTTTTTCAGGTTTGAAATACAGTTTGAGGTGGTTGAGTTGGTTGAGTCATACCGTTTTGTTTTGATCATCTGTCATAAAAATAGCGGGTTGAACGAAAGGACACCTCTGTTGTTCTCAGTCTGGGAGGCAGAAAGGATTTTATTGAACTGATGCTTTGAGTAACTGTAGAAACCTTGACAGCTGATCTGATTCCATGAAGTCAACTTATGCTTGTATTTGTACTACAGTTTTGGTGCATCCTTCAGCTAGCCAAAATTAGACTCACATAGCATTCTAATTGTGATTCAATGGTTCAGACTTCCACAGATTTACAATGTGCACTACTGCTCCATTGGTGTATTTTAGCTCAGGCTCTCTCTCCCAGCCCGTCTGACCCACATGTGTCTAACCCTGTCTGCTACCCTCCTACCCTGACGATTAATGGTATTTTCTCACAGATGATAGCGCACAGGCTTAGTGGTGTAAGGGTACACACACACATGCACATATACACACAACCTTGCACTCGCACACACAGTCGCACAAACAAACACACACACATATGCGTCCTCTGCCTCTGATTTGTCTCTGCCTCCCTGACAAATCCATGAGTCACCAACGGAACAGATTACAGATGTAAGATCTTAATTTGATCACTCTTTTGTGGCTGAGAATTTTGAGATACAAAAAGGCTTCTGCCGTTTCAAATATTCACTTTAAAATGTCAGAATTGATTTCCCATAACAAATAAATGTCCATTATTTATAATCCACATAACAATTCACATTTCCTGTGAATTATTTGTGATCAGAGAAAAAGCAAGACACTCTTATAATGGGATTTTTTCTGTTGTGATTTCTGCTGCCATAGTTTCCATTATATGATGATTATGCTAGTATAACTACCTCTCTATCTCCTGATCTTTAAAGAGGAGTTTAGATAACTACCTCTCTATCTCCTGAGGTTTAAAGAGGAGTTTAGATAACTACCTCTCTATCTCCTGAGGTTTAAAGAGGCGTTTAGATAACTACCTCTCTCTCTCCTGAGGTTTAAAGAGGTGTTTAGATAACTACCTCTCTATCTCCTGAGGTTTAAAGAGGAGTTTAGATAACTACCTTCCTATCTCCTGATCTTTAAAGAGGAGTTTAGATAACTACCTTCCTATCTCCTGATCTTTAAAGAGGAGTTTAGATAACTACCTCTCTATCTCCTCCTGAGGTTTAAAGAGGCGTTTAGTTAGATAACTACCTTCCTATCTCCTGATCTTTAAAGAGGAGTTTAGATAGCTACCTCTCTATCTGTAACAGTTTTCTAGGTGTGGTGAAGGAGAGTCGGACCAAACTGCAGCGTGTAGATTGCGATCCATGTTTAATGAACAAAAACGTAACACAAATCTAAAATACAAAACGTAATGAAAACCGAAACAGCCTATACTAGTGAAAACTAACACAGACAGGAACAAGGACACTAAGGACAATCACCCACAAAACAACCAAAGAATATGGCTGCCTAAATATGGTTCCCAATCAGAGACAACGATAAACACCTGCCTCTGATTGAGAACCACTCCAGACAGCCATAGACTTTGCTAGATCACCCCACTAGCTACAATCCCAATACATACCAAAACCCCAAGACAAAACACACCACAATACAAAAACCCCATGACACACCCTGGCCTGATCCAAACATGAAGATAAACACAAAATACTTTGACCAGGGCGTGACACTATCTCCTCCTGAGGTTTAAAGAGGAGTTTAGATAACTACCTCTCTATCTCCTGAGGTTTAAAGAGGAGTTTAGATAACTACCTCTCTATCTCCTGATCTTTAAAGAGGAGTTTAGATAACTACCTCTCTATCTCCTGATCTTTAAAGAGGAGTTTAGATAACTACCTCTCTATCTCCTGATCTTTAAAGAGGAGTTTAGATAACTACCTCTCTATCTCCTGATCTTTAAAGAGGAGTTTAGATAACTACCTCTCTATCTCCTGATCTTTAAAGAGGAGTTTAGATAACTACCTCTCTATCTCCTGATCTTTAAAGAGGAGTTTAGATAACTACCTCTCTATCTCCTGATCTTTAAAGAGGAGTTTAGATAACTACCTCTCTATCTCCTGATCTTTAAAGAGGAGTTTAGATAACTACCTCTCTATCTCCTGATCTTTAAAGAGGAGTTTAGATAGCTACCTCTCTATCTCCTGATCTTTAAAGATGAGTTTAGATAACTACCTCTCTATGTCCTCCTGAGGTTTAAAGAGGAGTTTAGATAACTACCTCTCTATCTCCTGATCTTTAAAGAGGAGTTTAGATAACTACCTCTCTATGTCCTCCTGAGGTTTAAAGAGGAGTTTAGATAACTACCTCTCTATCTCCTGATCTTTAAAGAGGAGTTTAGATAACTACCTCTCTATCTCCTGATCTTTTTTCACATATGGTGTCCAAGGCACAGCTGGGAGCTGAGGGGGGTCTATAACAAGCGACAACAGTGAGAGACTTATTTCTGGAGATGGATTTTTAAAAGTAGAAGCTCGAATGTTTGATCATAGACCTGGATAGTAGGACAGAACTCTGCAGGCTATCTCTACAGTAGATTGCATCTCTGATGCCTCGAAGCTATAGGATGTGTCACCTTCCTCCCTCCTCCACAACTGTCCCACCACAGCCCTCCCTCACATATTTCTCTCCCTACCCAATGGGGAAGAGGAAAAGACAGTCACACCCTCGCTTACGCACACTTACACACACTTACACTTACACACACTTACACTTACACACACACACACACACACACACACACACACACACACACACACACACACACACACACACACACACACACACACACAGGATGGTATAGAAGAGAGAGCAGAGAGAGAGAGAGAGAGAGAGAGAGAGAGAGAGAGAGAGAGAGAGAGAGAGAGAGAGAGAGAGAGAGAGAGAGAGAGAGAGAGAGAGAGAGAGAGAGAGAGAGCAAGAGGATGGTAGAGAGAGAGAGCAGAGAGAGAGAGAGAGAGAGAGAGAGAGAGAGAGAGAGAGAGAGAGAGAGAGAGAAAATGTCAAAACCCACAGCTGTCTGCCAACCCACCTGCCAACTCATCCCCTAGACAGCCAACTGTAGGCCTATGTCTAATTTAAAACTCCCACAGTGGCAGCTACATGTAATTGTTCAAGACTTACTGTATGTGGTGTATAGCACTTTGATGATTGCATACTTCTTCACCCTCTGATAGTTACACGGCCTAACCATTGTGGTGTCTTACGTAAATTGGAAACAGTGTTACTTCTGAGTCAGATTAGACAGAAGGTTTGTTGTGGTGGTTTCAGTAGGGGGGCATCAATTCCATTCTGTCTGTGTGACATCCTACTTCAGATAAATCCCCCCAAAACTCATTACTTCTGTCTGTAAGAATATCAAGTGTTGACTTGACTGTTATAATTAAGCAATAAGGCCCGAGGAGGTGCTGTATATCTCTGCGTTGTGTCTTGCCTAAGAACAGCCCTTAGCTGTGGTATATTGGCCATATATCACAAACCCCAGAGGTGCCCTATTGCTATTATAAACTGGTTAACAACATAATTAGAGCAGTAAAAATAAATGTTTTGTCATAGCCGTGGTATACAGTCTAATTTCCCATGGCTTCCAGCCACTTAGCATTCAGGGCTCAAACCACCCAGTTTATAATGGAATTTTAAATATAGCATTGAAGCTACTGTACACCCCCCACAAAAACCTATTGATTAAAACACTAATGGAAACCCTTTACTGTTCTGGTTCCTCTTTAAAAGCAGAAGGGTAGAGAGAACACAAATATATGTTTCTATGACGTAGTGGCGGTACTGTAGGTGTTACCCAGATAGGATCTGTCTTTGTGTTTGTCTCATGCTATGTCAAGCCTGCCACAAATGACAAATCCATTTCTCGGACACTCCAACACCTGCTCCTGCTGACGATAAAGAGAGAGTGTGTGTGTGTGTGTGTGTGTGTGTGTGTGTGTGTGTGTGTGTGTGTGTGTGTGTGTGTGTGTGTGTGTGTGTGTGTGTGTGTGTGTGTGTGTGTGTGTGTGTGTGTGTGTGTGTGTGTGTGTGCGTGTGTGTGTGGGTGGGGGTCAGGAGAAACTCTTCCTATGACGTGGATGTGCTCCAACCCCCCACCTCCACCTCCCCTCCATCCCTCCCTCCCTGCTCTGGGTGAGTGGAGCTGTCTGTCTATGTGTGATTAGGGAGGTAGGAGTAGACCGGTGCAATCTGTGGTCCTGCTGCCTTTAATTCCGGCTGAGTGGATTTGGCTTTCTGCCTCCCACACAGGTGAAGAGAGGGAGGGGGAGGGAGGGGCAGAGCTGCAGGGATGGAAGAGGGGTAGAGGGGGATGACACAGAGAGTAGAGTGATGTAGAGTCAGAGAGAGCGATGGCAGGAGAAGAGGAACAGGAAAGAGAGGGAGGGAGGGAGGGAGAGAGAGAGAGAGAGAGAGAGAGAGAGAGAGAGAGAGAGAGAGAGAGAGAGAGAGAGAGAGAGAGAGAGAGAGAGAGAGAGAGAGAGAGAGAGAGAGAGAGAGAGAGAGAGAGAGAGAGAGAGAGAGAGAGAGAGAGAGAGAGAGAGAGAGAGAGAGAGAGAGAGAGAGAGAGAGAGAGAGAGAGAGAGAGAGAGAGAGAGAGAGAGAGAGAGAGAGAGAGAGAGAGAGAGAGAGAGAGAGAGATTATTTTGTTCCGATTCTTTAATAGAACTTCTTTACCTCTGTTGCATCTGTGGGGTTGGTGATCTCTGACATGGTTTCCCTCCACTGGACCCTGTGGTTCCTTTTAGCGTCGGCCATTTTGTATTAATAATAGCTTCTGTTGTTGTGAAGTCGTGTGGAAGGAGGGCTTAGGTATAGGTAAAATCCTTTTCTTTACTTTCCTTATTTTCCCTAAGACGCTTACAGAGGTTCTTGCAGTCACCAAATTATTTATAGTTCATATTCAATTCTCTCCCCCTCTGTACACACTTTCACACATCACCCACAGTCGCATGGCACAACACAAATGTCCAATTGTTTCGTGGAATGTTTTTGAGCTGGTAAGGGAATGTACTTCCTCCAACAACAAAGGCGAGCTCGCCCTTCTTTCCAATCTTCAGGAAATGTTCCAGAAAAGTTGGTTGTTATTTTCAGCGGCTGACCACTTTTCACACCAACGTTTCTGTGAGATGATGGACGTCGCTAACTAAAGAAATAGGTCACAACAACAACAGCAAAATAAAGGATACTCTTGGTGCAAGTTGTGTGTTCTATTGAAAACATCTAGGATCAGAATGAAACATTCTCTCATCCTGTCAAACCTTTAAAAATCACTAGCCTATAGCAGACCCCTTTATTGCAATAGATGGCCCGACAGTATATGGGTCTGTATAATAACCAACGTCAGTATTTGAATGACTTTTTCACAATGTCACTCACTGCTTCCACTAAGTTTGCCCTCCATCCTTTCCTTGGTACCTAACTGAAACCCAGTTCTTTCAGATACTGTCTCTATATTACGTATAGTCTTCCTCAATGCAGGCACGGATGACATTATTTGCACTGTGCTCTGAAGTTTATGAGCCTAGCTCTTCTGACTCATACTAGGGACTTGCAACTTAATTCATAATTCCTCCTTGATGTAGCATTAAAGGCCCACTCCGTTATTTAAAAAACAACGAAATGACAGCCCAATAAAGCTGAAAGATGGGGATAAAGAATTGAACCACCAGCCACTGTAACATTCATGGATGGAGCTATGGATGCAGGGGCTGACAGTCCATTATGATCCATAGGCTTGAGTGCCAAATGGCACCCTATTCCTTATGTAGTGCACTACTTTCTCCCAGGGCCCATAGTCAAAAGCAGTGCACTATATAGGGAATAGGATATCATTTAGGACATAGATCCAGTGTGACTTATACCATGGAGATTAAACCTATATTGATTTCCTCCTAGAAGCTGCATTGAGGACTTCAGTATGAGGCAAACTCAATCTCGGCTAGCGCCTCACCACTCTGCTCCATCCACTCACCAAGTCTATTTATCTGTCTGTTTCCTTTTGCTGTCAGACGACTTATATACTTCTGGGAGGTTGGGTGATGGGCGGGCAGATAGAGATGTGGGGGTTTGGAGGGGGACTGGCAAGCAACCCTAGTTGCTAGGGGGTGGGAAGGGTTGGAAGACATGCTTTCAGGGGGGAGTTTTTTTACTCTGTAATCATAATGTTTAATACTTTGTATTCATGTACAGCATATATACATATACAGTGCCTTGCGAAAGTATTCGGCCCCCTTAAACTTTGCGACCTTTTGCCACATTTCAGGCTTCAAACATAAAGATATAAAACTGTATTTTTTTGTGAAGAATCAACAACAAGTGGGACACAATCATGAAGTGGAACGACATTTATTGGATATTTCAAACTTTTTTAACAAATCAAAAACTGAAAAATTGGGCGTGCAAAATTATTCAGCCCCTTTACTTTCAGTGCAGCAAACTCTCTCCAGAAGTTCAGTGAGGATCTCTGAATGATCCAATGTTGACCTAAATGACTAATGAGGATAAATACAATCCACCTGTGTGTAATCAAGTCTCCGTATAAATGCACCTGCACTGTGATAGTCTCAGAGGTCCGTTAAAAGCGCAGAGAGCATCATGAAGAGCATCATATATTATTATTATTATATTGGAGAGGATGTATTGTTCTGTATATTGGAGAGGATGTATTGTTCTGTATATTGGAGAGGATATATTTTTCTGTATATTGGAGAGGATGTATTGTTATGTATATTGGAGAGGATATATTGTTCTGTATATTGGAGAGGATATATTGTTATGTATATTGGAGAGGATATATTGTTCTGTATATTGGAGAGGATATATTGTTCTGTATATTGGAGAGGATGTATTGTTATGTATATTGGAGAGGATGTATTGTTCTGTATATTGGAGAGGATGTATTGTTATGTATATTGGAGAGGATGTATTGCTATGTATATTGGAGAGGATATATTGTTATGTATATTGGAGAGGATGTATTGTTATGTATATTGGAGAGGATGTATTGTTATGTATATTGGAGAGGATATATTGTTATGTATATTGGAGAGGATGTATTGTTCTGTATATTGGAGAGGATATATTGTTATGTATATTGGAGAGGATGTATTGTTCTGTATATTGGAGAGGATGTATTGTTATGTATATTGGAGAGGATATATTGTTATGTATATTGGAGAGGATATATTGTTATGTATATTGGAGAGGATGTATTGTTCTGTATATTGGAGAGGATGTATTGTTCTGTATATTGGAGAGGATATATTGTTCTGTATATTGGAGAGGATGTATTGCTATGTATATTGGAGAGGATGTATTGTTATGTATATTGGAGAGGATGTATTGTTCTGTATATTGGAGAGGATATATTGTTCTGTATATTGGAGAGGATGTATTGCTATGTATATTGGAGAGGATGTATTGTTATGTATATTGGAGAGGATATATTGTTCTGTATATTGGAGAGGATATATTGTTCTGTATATTGGAGAGGATATATTGTTCTGTATATTGGAGAGGATATATTGTTCTGTATATTGGAGAGGATATATTGTTCTGTATATTGGAGAGGATGTATTGTTCTGTATATTGGAGAGGATGTATTGTTCTGTATATTGGAGAGGATGTATTGTTATGTATATTGGAGAGGATGTATTGTTCTGTATATTGGAGAGGATATATTGTTCTGTATATTGGAGAGGATATGTCCTTCTGTAGCTCAGTTGGTAGAGCATGGCGCTTGTAACGCCAGGGTAGTGCGGGTTCGATCCCCGGGACCACCCATACGTAGAATGTATGCACACATGACTGTAAGTCGCTTTGGATAAAAGCGTCTGCTAAATGGCATATATATATATTGGAGAGGATATATTGTTCTGTATATTGGAGAGGATATATTGTTCTGTATATTGGAGAGGATATATTGTTCTGTATATTGGAGAGGATATATTGTTCTGTATATTGGAGAGGATATATTGTTCTGTATATTGGAGAGGATATATTGTTCTGTATATTGGAGAGGATATATTGTTCTGTATATTGGAGAGGATATATTGTTCTGTATATTGGAGAGGATATATTGTTCTGTATATTGGAGAGGATATATTGTTCTGTATATTGGAGAGGATGTATTGTTCTGTATATTGGAGAGGATGTATTGTTCTGTATATTGGAGAGGATGTATTGTTATGTATATTGGAGAGGATGTATTGTTCTGTATATTGGAGAGGATATATTGTTCTGTATATTGGAGAGGATATGTCCTTCTGTAGCTCAGTTGGTAGAGCATGGCGCTTGTAACGCCAGGGTAGTGCGGGTTCGATCCCCGGGACCACCCATACGTAGAATGTATGCACACATGACTGTAAGTCGCTTTGGATAAAAGCGTGTGCTAAATGGCATATATATATATTGGAGAGGATATATTGTTCTGTATATTGAGAGATATATTGTTCTGTATATATTATTGTTCTGTATATTGGAGAGGATATATTGTTCTGTATATTGGAGAGGATATATTGTTATGTATATTGGAGAGGATATATTGTTCTGTATATTGGAGAGGATATATTGTTCTGTATATTGGAGAGGATATATTGTTCTGTATATTGGAGAGGATATATTGTTCTGTATATTGGAGAGGATATATTGTTCTGTATATTGGAGAGGATATATTGTTATGTATATTGGAGAGGATATATTGTTCTGTATATTGGAGAGGATATATTGTTCTGTATATTGGAGAGGATATATTGTTCTGTATATTGGAGAGGATGTATTGTTCTGTATATTGGAGAGGATATATTGTTCTGTATATTGGAGAGGATGTATTGTTCTGTATATTGGAGAGGATATATTGTTATGTATATTGGAGAGGATATATTGTTATGTATATTGGAGAGGATGTATTGTTCTGTATATTGGAGAGGATATATTGTTCTGTATATTGGAGAGGATATATTGTTCTGTATATTGGAGAGGATGTATTGTTCTGTATATTGGAGAGGATATATTGTTCTGTATATTGGAGAGGATGTATTGTTCTGTATATTGGAGATGGATATATTGTTCTGTATATTGGAGAGATATATTGTTCTGTATATTGTATATTGTTCTGTATATTGGAGAGGATATATTGTTATGTATATTGGAGAGGATGTATTGTTCTGTATGTATATTGGAGAGGATGTATTGTTCTGTATATTGGAGAGGATGTATTGTTCTGTATATTGGAGAGGATATATTGTTCTGTATATTGGAGAGGATGTATTGTTCTGTATATTGAGAGGATATATTGTTCTGTATATTGGAGAGATGTATTGTTCTGTATATTGGAGAGGATGTATTGTTCTGTATATTGATATATTGTTCTGTATATTGGAGAGGATATATTGTTCTGTATATTGGAGAGGATGTATTGTTCTGTATATTGGAGAGGATGTATTGTTCTGTATATTGGAGAGGATATATTGTTCTGTATATTGGAGAGGATGTATTGTTCTGTATATTGGAGAGGATATATTGTTCTGTATATTGGAGAGGATGTATTGCTATGTATATTGGAGAGGATGTATTGTTCTGTATATTGGAGAGGATATATTGTTCTGTATATTGGAGAGGATGTATTGTTCTGTATATTGGAGAGGATGTATTGTTCTGTATATTGGAGAGGATATATTGTTATGTATATTGGAGAGGATATATTGGTCTGTATATTGGAGAGGATGTATTGTTCTGTATATTGGAGAGGATATATTGTTCTGTATATTGGAGAGGATATATTGTTCTGTATATTGGAGAGGATGTATTGTTCTGTATATTGGAGAGGATATATTGTTATGTATATTGGAGAGGATATATTGTTCTGTATATTGGAGAGGATATATTGTTCTGTACATTGGAGAGGATGTATTGTTCTGTATATTGGAGAGGATATATTGTTCTGTATATTGAGAGGATATATTGTTCTGATATATTGTTCTGTATATTGGAGAGGATGTATTGTTCTGTATATTGGAGAGGATATATTGTTCTGTATATTGGAGAGGATATATTGTTCTGTATATTGGAGAGGATATATTGTTCTGTATATTGGAGAGGATGTATTGTTCTGTATATTGGAGAGGATGTATTGTTCTGTATATTGGAGAGGATGTATTGTTCTGTATATTGGAGAGGATATATTGTTCTGTATATTGGAGAGGATATATTGTTCTGTATATTGGATATATTGTTCTGTATATTGGAGAGGATATATTGTTCTGTATATTGGAGAGGATATATTGTTATGTATATTGGAGAGGATATATTGTTCTGTATATTGTATATTGAGAGGATGTATTGTTCTGTATATTGGAGAGGATATATTGTTCTGTATATTGGAGAGGATATATTGTTCTGTATATTGGAGAGGATATATTGTTCTGTATATTGAGAGGATATATTGTTATGTATATTGGAGAGGATATATTGTTCTGTATATTGAGAGGATGTATTGTTCTGTATATTGGAGAGGTATGTATATTGTTCTGTATATTGGAGAGGATGTATTGTTCTGTATATTGGAGAGGATGTATTGTTCTGTATATTGGAGGATGGTTCTGTATTGTTATTGTTCTGTATATTGGAGAGGATGTATTGTTATGTTATGTATATTGGAGAGGATATATTGTTATGTATATTGGAGAGGATATATTGTTATGTATATTGGAGAGGATATATTGTTCTGTATATTGGAGATGGATATATTGTTATGTATATTGGAGAGGTTCTGTATGTATTGTTATGTATTGTTCTGTATATTTGGAGAGGATATATTGTTATGTATATTGGAGAGGATGTATTGTTCTGTATATTGGAGAGGATGTATTGTTCTGTATATTGGAGAGGATGTATTGTTCTGTATATTGTATTGTTATGTATATTGGAGAGGATGTATTGTTATGTATATTGGAGAGGATGTATTGTTCTGTATATTGGAGAGGATGTATTGTTCTGTATATTGGAGAGGATGTATTGTTCTGTATATTGGAGAGGATGTATTGTTATGTATATTGGAGAGGATGTATTGTTATGTATATTGGAGAGGATGTATTGTTCTGTATATTGGAGAGGATGTATTGTTCTGTATATTGGAGAGGATATATTGTTCTGTATATTGGAGAGGATGTATTGTTCTGTATATTGGAGAGGATGTATTGTTATGTATATTGGAGAGGATGTATTGTTCTGTATATTGGAGAGGATGTATTGTTCTGTATATTGGAGAGGATGTATTGTTCTGTATATTGGAGAGGATGTATTGTTATGTATATTGGAGAGGATGTATTGTTCTGTATATTGGAGAGGATGTATTGTTCTGTATATTGGAGAGGATGTATTGTTATGTATATTGGAGAGGATGTATTGTTCTGTATATTGGAGAGGATGTATTGTTCTGTATATTGGAGAGGATATATTGTTATGTATATTGGAGAGGATGTATTGTTCTGTATATTGTGTATTGTTCTGTAGAGGATGTATTGTTATGTATATTGGAGAGGATGTATTGTTCTGTATATTGGAGAGGATGTATTGTTCTGTATATTGAGAGGATGTATTGTTCTGTATATTGGAGAGGATGTATTGTTCTGTATATTGGAGAGGATGTATTGTTCTGTATATTGGAGAGGATGTATTGTTCTGTATGTATATTGGAGAGGATGTATTGTTATGTATATTGGAGAGGATGTATTGTTCTGTATATTGGAGAGGATGTATTGTTCTGTATATTGGAGAGGATATATTGTTCTGTATATTGGAGAGGATGTATTGTTATGTATATTGGAGAGCATGTATTGTTCTGTATATTGGAGAGGATGTATTGTTCTGTATATTGGAGAGGATATATTGTTCTGTATATTGGAGAGGATGTATTGTTCTGTATATTGGAGAGGATGTATTGTTATGTATATTGGAGAGCATGTATTGTTCTGTATATTGGAGAGGATGTATTGTTCTGTATATTGGAGAGGATGTATTGAGATGTATATTGGAGAGGATGTATTGTTATGTATATTGGAGAGGATGTATTGTTCTGTATATTGGAGAGGATGTATTGTTATGTATATTGGAGAGGATGTATTGTTCTGTATATTGGAGAGGATGTATTGTTATGTATATTGGAGAGGATGTATTGTTCTGTATATTGGAGAGGATGTATTGAGATGTGGGAGCAAGACAAAGGGTGATGGTTCAGACAGTTTCCAATGTCTGTCAAGTCTTTGTAGAATTCTCACAGCCCGGAGTGGTTTCCAAATTTCCCCTCAGTTTGCCCTGTAAAGTCTGAAATGGCACCCTATTCCATATATAGTGCACATCCCATAGTGCTCTGATTAAAAGTAGTGCACTATGTAGGGAATAGGATACCATTTAGAATGCAGCCTCTGACTAAAAGCGGAAATTGACAGAGATCTGACTAAGCACCAAAGTAGCAGTGTCAGTGATGCCTCTGTTGTGGTTATGGCACTAGTACACCACAAAGATACACAACATAGTGTAGAGAACTACCAATGTATTTACTTTCTATTCTGATCAAAGAGGAAATAGGGGTAATTTAAGGTTACCATCGTTATTAACAGATGTCCTGGAGAGTTGAGTCTGCTACACTGCAAAAGGCAGAGACACATTTTTTTTTAAATTAGCTGATAATGTTGACAGAAGATAATGATGCATCGGCTGATAATGTTGTAGGAAGATAATGATGCATCGGCCGATAATGTTGACAGACGATAATGATGCATCGGTTGATAATGTTGACAGAAGATAATGATGCATCTGCTGATAATGTTGACAGAAGATAATGATGCATCGGCTGATAATGTTGACAGATGATCTGTCGCCACCTAAGGCCCCTGCTATTTCTATTTTCACAGAGCAGACTTTCTCTCTGAGGTCTCTGAACAACAGAGGTGGGTGGATAAAGACGAGCTTTTCTTTTCTTCTTCTCCTCTATCCCACATCTCTCTCTCTCTCCCTCTCTAGTTGTCTCTCTCTCCTCTATCCCCCATCTCTCTCTCTCTCTCTCTCTCTCTAGTTGTCTCTCTCCTCTAACCCCCCTCTCTCTCTCTCTCTCTCTCTCTCTCTCTCTAGGTGTCTCTCTCTCCCTCTCTAGTTGTCTCTCTCTCCTCTATCCCCCATCTCTCTCTCTCTCTCTCTAGTTGTCTCTCTCTCCCTCTCTAGTTGTCTCTCTCCCCTCTGTGAGTGCCTCTTGTGACACAGGAGGAGCAGTGGGTGGAACCTAGGGTGAGTCAGTCAAGTCTCTGGAGTGTGTGTGTGTGTGTGTGTGTGTTCATCTGTTATGATATCTTGTATGTTCTTCTTTCATTTCCAGTTGGTTGTGCTATTCTGAGCCAGGGTCTTTACCCTGTAGTTACTCATAAGAGTGACTCCCTTTCTTGGGTAGCAAACCATCCCTTTATAAAGTATACAATGCTTCATTCCATGGTAGTATTATTATCAGAAATGTTAGTTATTGAGAAATTCCCACTATAAACATTGCATTATTAGCTCAGAAAGGGTCCGTTTGAACATATCGTACAACAGTCGACGTCTCCATACTAGTTACTGTAGTCATAAAAAGGGCTCCTTATTAACCCACATTGTTGGTTGCGACCATCCCCTCTTTTAAAGAATGTATACAAACGTTCCTTGGAACTACTACCAACATTCCTTAGAATAGCTATGGAACCCAGGAAGAATAGCTATTGTTAGAAGGCATCCAAATCAAGATAACGAGAAAATTACCGGAATTCCTTGGGACCACTACCAGACTGGGAAGAAATTCCTTGTTATGATTGCGAAATCCCCAACATCAGCAATACATGACCATTTTTGGAAGGATTCATTTGGAACACAAATTGTACAACAGTCAGTGTCTGTGTCCCAAATTGCACTCTATTCCTTTTAGTGTAAGGTTGTATTATTAGACATACATACACAAACAACAACAACATCACACCTGCCCAGACCCACCTGCTCACACACCCATCTCCAGCGCCCGCATCGCTCTCCGCCATATGGCCTCAAACTGAACCATTTTGTTTCTCTCTGTCACCTCACCTACATTCAACATTTAGATAATAAAGCATTTGACCTTTCCATAGGGTTAACAACGGAGGATTAGTTGACTTCCTGTTGATGTAGGATCTTAATTTGAGCCAGTTTTCTACTGCAGGAAAATAATCATGCAGCAACAGGAAATGTGGATTATAATTCATGGACATTTTTTGTAGGGTTTGATACATTTTTCATTAGGGTAAATCAAGTCTGATATTTTAAAGTGGAAACTACAAACTTTAGTAGCCTTTTTAAACCTTGAATACACTAGAAGTTTTCAAATTAAAATCCTACATCTGTATGATAGTTTTTTTTACAAAGAAATCCCACACAGACAGCCCAAATGGACCAGCCCATCTGACCTTTGCCCAAACTGCCCTATGACCAGTCGGCCCCTGGATTGTGAAATCCCCAACATCAGCAGCACATTACCATTTTGGGAACAATCCTTTAGAACACACATTGTCCAACAGTCAGCTGAGGTGAGTAATCGTGTGTTCTTATTGGGGGAAATGGTGTTTTGCCATAGGAATTTGATGGGTTGTCAGAGAACCAGGAAGCACCTGTGTGTTGCACAGGGACCTGTCTATGTGGCGGCCATTGTGTGGGAATCTTTTTATAAACCCCATGATGGGAGTATCTATAGTTCCTCTTGAAAGAGGAAGCTACTGGATGCGTAGGCTACATACCACCACTGTGTATGTAAGTGTGTGAGCGTGCGTGCGTGTGTGTAAATGTATGTGTGTGTGCTATATTCTTTCAGGAAGTCACTCGTAGGCTACACATACTACCACTCCAGAGAGAGAAGTGATTGTTTACTATCCTGTAAATAAATAAACATCCGTAGCTTGAACAAATTCAGAGGAAGAGAGACCATGTGAGATGAATGATTTGGTTACATTGATTGAAATCTCAACCAAGTTACCCAGAAACCCAGTGCATTTTCATGGAATATTGTATGTCGGGACATTGACATGTTTGAGCCTGTCTGGAGTGACAATGCTCCATGCAGGCATGCCTCATCAAACAAAGCCCAAGTGTCAGAGAAAACAAATACTATTTGCTCTGCTTCCCGTATGTCCTGACGTATGTGTTGTACATAAGTGAAGTATGTCCTGTGTTTTGTGTGTGTGTGTGTGTGTGTGTGTGTGTGTGTGTGTGTGTGTGTGTGTGTGTGTGTGTGTGTGTGTGTGTGTGTGTGTGTGTGTGTGTGTGTGTGTGTGTGTGTGTGTGTGTGTGTGTGTGTGTGTGTGCCAGGAGCTGCAGTATGTTTCCAGAAAAATTACAGCTAAAGGGACAATAAAGTATTCAATCAATAATTACCACTAGGCCTAAACGGTCCTCACTATCAGACTGTCTGTAGCTTCAGTACAGTATATTTAGTGTATTAATCATTCACAAAAGACCTCCCTGTAAGAAGGATTAAGGCCTTCACAGTCTGCAGACAACATCCTAAACATATTAGCTATAACACTGCACTGAGGCATGAATGAAACCAAGGCAATCCATATTAGCTACAGAACGTGCACTGAGGTGTGTGTGTGTGTGTGTGTGTGTGTGTGTGTGTGTGTGTGTGTGTGTGTGTGTGTGTGTGTGTGTGTGTGTGTGTGTGTGTGTGTGTGTGTGTGTGTGTGTGTGTGTGCATGCGTGCGTGTGTGTCAAAGACAAGAGAAACGGATGGTGGATGGTGTGAGTGCTTCCCACTCCTCGGTAAGTGATGTCACGGCCCCAGATTAAGCAAATACTGCCTTACTGCCTGCTGTCTGTTCTGCTACTAATACTGCCTTACTGCCTGCTGTCTGTTCTGCTACTAATACTGTCTGCTGTCTGGTCTGCTACTAATACTGCCTTACTGCCTGCTGTCTGTTCTGCTACTAATACTGCCTGCTGTCTGCTGTCTGGTCTGCTACTAATACTGCCTTACTGCCTGCAGTCTGTTCTGCTCTAAATACTGCCTTACTGCCTGCTGTCTGTTCTGCTACTAATACTGCCTTACTGCCTGCTGTCTGTTCTGCTACTAATACTGCCTGCTGTCTGCTCTCTGGTCTGCTACTAATACTGCCTTACTGCCTGCTGTCTGTTCGTCTGCAAATACTGCCTGCTGTCTGTTCTGCTACTAATACTGCCTTACTGCCTGCTGTCTGTTCTGCTACTAATACTGCATTACTGCCTGCTGTCTGTTCTGCTACTAATACTGCCTTACTGCCTGCTGTCTGGTCTGCTACTAATACTGCCTTACTGCCTGCTGTCTGGTCTGCTACTAATACTGCCTTACTGCCTGCTGTCTGTTCTGCTACTAATACTGCCTTACTGCCTGCAGTCTGTTCTGCTACTAATACTGCCTTACTGTCTGCTGTCTGGTCTGCTACTAATACTGCCTTACTGCCTGCTGTCTGTTCTGCTACAAATACTGCCTGCTGTCTGGTCTGTCTACTAATAATGCTGTCTGGTCTGCGACTAATACTGCCTTACTGCCTGCTGTCTGGTCTGCTCCTAATACTGCCTTACTGCCTACTGTCTGTTCAGCTACTAATACTGCCTTACTGCCTACTGTCTGTTCTGCTACTAATACTGCCTTACTGCCTGCTGTCTGTTCTGCTACTAATACTGCCTTATTGCCTGCTGTCTGTTCTGCTACTAATACTGCCTTACTGCCTGCTGTCTGTTATGCTACTAATACTGCCTTACTGCCTGCAGTCTGTTCTGCTACTAATACTGCCTTACTGCCTACTGTCTGTTCTGCTACTAATACAGCCTTACTGCCTACTGTCTGTTCTGCTACTAATACTGCCTTACTGCCTGCTGTCTGTTCTGCTACTAATGCTGCCTTACTGCCTGCTGTCTGGTCTGCTACTAATACTGCCTTACTGCCTGCTGTCTGTTCTGCTACAAATACTGCCTGCTGTCTGTTCTGCTACTAATACTGCCTGCTGTCTGTTCTGCTACTAATACTGCCTGCTGTCTGTTCTGCTACTAATACTGCCTTACTGCCTGCTGTCTGCTACTAATACTGCCTTACTGCCTGCTGTCTGCTACTAATACTGCCTTACTGCCTGCTGTCTGCTACTAATCCACTGGCATCCACCTTCTTTCCTTCCTGTCATCCTGGCACCATGGATCCCTGTTTCACTTATGTCAAGCTCACGTTTTGGACTAGCTAAGGAGCAGAGAAGATTGAAGTATTTTTCTCTCTCATTCTTTCTCTGTTTGTTTTTGTTTATTCTCTCTCTCTCTCTCTCTCTCTCTCTCTCTCTCTCTCTCTCTCTCTCTCTCTCTCTCTCTCTCTCTCTCTCTCTCTCTCTCTCTCTCTCTCTCTCTCTCTCTCTCTCACACACACACACACACACACACACACACACACACACACACACACACACACACACACACACACACACACACACACACACACACACACACACACACACACACACACACACACACACACACACACACACACACTGTCTCTGTGTGTGTCTGACTGAGAGAGAGAAAAATAGTCAGGCTACAAAGGAAGAGAGAGTAAAAGAGAGAGAGACTCTCACTGTCTTGCTTATCTTGTAGCAGTATTCACATCTATCCATCCCCATTCTAAGACACGTACACAATGGCATAGTCTATCTAACTGTTGTCTATAGCCTAACATACAGTATTGCATGAGTCCAGTAGCATGACATTTAAGCCCCATTAGCCCATAATGAGATTACAACCAGCAGATATTGCCTAAAACAGCCGGCTAAACATGGAATAACAGACTAAAGTTTACCTTGCTTTAGTCAATAGGCTACATAGTCCAATAGAGTCCTCTCTCTTTCTCTGACTATTCTGTCAATCATTGATTTAGTTTCCTGATTCATAGACCTATAGGCTATCAGTGGGCTGCTGGTGGTGAGGTCAGGTGTATAGAGGATAGAAATCGAATCTAAATTATATTTATATTGTATGGAGCCAATAGTCTACCTTTACTCTATTTGGGCAGGGGGAATTGCAGATATTGTTAGTTCATGATAACACGGATAATATTCTGTCTACTCAAATATGAGAGGCATTCATAGTATTTCCTTGAAGAATGCTGTTGTTGTGGTTCCTAGAATGGGCCGTATCAACATGAGAACGAAACGTTTGTATAGCCATGAGTAATAGTTAAGTCAAACTGAGAGCATAAATTCACTTCCCCCCAGACAGAGCGGGGTTAGAACGGTTAGAACGTAGTCAATACTCCGGTGTGGGCAGGCTCTCTTTTGATCATACTTGTCGGTGTCCATATATGGTTCGTGATGTCACGAGCCGGAGGTTCCGTCGATATAAAACCGATCCGACGGTATCCCCTTGGAGGAAATCTAAGTAACTACCAGCAGGTTCACTAGGGCGCGTTCAGTTTCCTCGTCTCTGACGGCCCGAATACAGTAATTGCTTATAAAATAAGACACACTCTTAGAGGCAAACATGAAAGTCTCAAGCATAGATTGCCGTCGCCTCAAGAAGATTATCAGGAAGGAATGTGGAACCTCTCTCATTGTGGATTGTCGACCTTATTTTTCGTTCTCGAACTCTAATATCAAAGGTTCTGTCAATGCCAACCTGAACTCGGTTGTTGTCCGGAGATCCAGAGGAGGGCCGGTACCTCTTCAGTTTGTGATCCCGGATGAGAAAGCCCTGTTACGGCTGCGAGAGGGGAGCATATCGGCAGTGGTGGTTCTTGATGACCGAGCTCCTCACTGGCAGAAACTGAAAAAGGACAGTATCGCACAGATAGTGATTAATACGCTCAATAATCTGGCGAGTGGGACAAACATCTGTTTCCTAAAAGGTGAGAATTGTTACAAAATTCTGAAATCATTGGACTATAACTCTAAATCCATTATAAGTTTGTCTGGGTAACTTTTTCACAAAGTGTCCTGGGCTAATTCACTGTCTGAAGCCACTTGAACAAAATGTTTATTATAACGGATTGGCTACGCTAATAAATTATGCTATTATATAAAAGCTATATTTTGGAGATAATAACATGAAATGGTTGACATTCAATATGCCTTATAACATCCCCCCGTTTTGTTTAGAAAACTATGTGTGTGACCCATATCCCCATATCTTCAAATAAAAAATAAATAAAAACATTTTAAAGGCATTGGTATTGTTTCCCATGGACTGACCTATGACGCAAAGTCATTGTTTTATTTGACCGTGTTCTAGCAACACTCCCATTTGAGTAGTACACTTCTCAGGTCGAGCTCTCGGGGGAGATAAATGTGTGCGTCAAAGTGGTCCAGATGAGTCAGTGCGCGAAAGGCTTGTGAGAACTCGAGAACATCATGACTGGTTGTTCTGAGAATGTTCTGTGTGAATGTTCACAAGGAAAGCATACATTTTCTATCATTCGTTTCGAACATTTATACATACCTCTTCCTTTCGACTATGTGTCAGATCCATTCATTTAAAGTCTGTCAGATTGTCACCTTGTACTCATAGACCTAAATTGATTATTTGAATTGAAATGCAGATTAACTACGTTAGAATAAGGTTATATTTCGTTATAATCCATTATAAACACATATTTTTCACGGCCTGGTATGAGGCCTAAATCTAGTTGGCAAATGCTAACATTCATGACGCAAAAATAAACATTTGATCATTTTTTTCAATGTTTTATTTAACCTTTATTTAACTAGGCAAGTCAGACAAAGCTGTCTTGGGTGTATAATGTCTTTAAAAATTCCCCCTGGTGGAATACATTCAATTGTAGGCTATTGAATTTCAGTTTTAAAGGTATTTTGTTTTGTTCTGTGTATTTACCAGGGGGGTTTGAGAACTTCCAAGGCCAGTACCCTGAACTTTGCACTGAGGTCGTGAAGCCCGTCGGCGTCGACCAGAACAACGGAACCGAAACCGGGAAATGCAGGCCGAGTATCACCCTATTCTGTGAGAAACTGGGCTCCAACCTCAAACCAGATTACGATCAGGTATGGAAACGAAAACAACTTCCTTTTTTAGCCTGCTGCCTATTCTTTCAGGGTTAGGTGGCTAGCCACTTCCCCTAGGTTGGGCTGGGGTTTAGGGTTGAGGCGGTGGCTGCAGGGTTTTAAACTGAGTGGAATATCCCTGTTAGATAAGAATGACTGTTCTGTACTGGTTTAGTCATACTGTCTTCTTGGCAATTCAAAATAGATTTATACAGCCGAATGTACTGTATGTTCAGAGATATTTGTGGACTTGATAGAGCACATTTAGTTTTATTCAAGGAAAGACATCACATTTAAAAAAAGCCTACTCATATGATTTTACATATTGTCTAGCTGATCTTAAATGTACAGCTGTACATTCATAATGATAATATTTCGTCTATGCTGCCAGATACATTTACTGACCATTCTCAAAACAGTGGCCTTCACCATTCAACATTCTCTCTGTCACACGCTTGATATTAGCTTTGACCTTCACTGCATCCCAGTCATCAAGAGAAGATGGCCACTAGTCAGAGACCCCCAGCTGACATCAGAAGTCCTTTTATAACCCTTTCATCCCTGACCTTTTCCCGACCTTTTACACCATCATGATAGGCTAACACAATCTGTTTACGGTACAGAAAATGTACTATTGCGTCTTGCACCGTACATACCTCTCAGTATCTCCATTGATGTATGTACTAAAGGTGTAGGATCTTAATTTGATCACTCTGTTGCAGAATAACTTTAGTGTGTTTGAGGTTTTAAAAAGGTTTCTGAAGTTTGACATTTCCACTTTGAAATTTCAAACTTGATTTTCCCTTATGAAAAATGTATCGACCCCTACAAAAAAATCAATTTATAATAATCCACATTTCCTGTTGCTGTGCAGGATTATTTTCCTGCTGTAGAAAACTGGCTCAAATTAAGATCCTACATCTGTATTTGATCTCTACCCCCCTCCCCTCCCCATTGTTGTGTCTTTAGGAAAACCCTGTGTTTCATGTACTGTATCTCCGCCACACTCTGTCTCTACCGCTCATGGATTTAATATCACTTTGTTGTGTCCTCCCCTCTATCTTGGCTCACACACTGCGGTTCTTATGTCTAATATCTCCCCCCCTTTATTATCTACCCTCTCTCTTCAGGGCAAGCCGGTGGAGATCCTTCCTTTCCTGTACCTGGGCAGTGCCTACCATGCCTCCAGGCAGGACTATCTGAGTGACCTTGGAGTCACAGCCCTGCTGAATGTCTCCAGGAGGGACACCAGGCCCTCCAAGGGTCACTACGACTACAAGTGGATCCCAGTGGAGGACAACGTCACAGCAGATATCAGCTCACATTTCCAAGAGGCCTTCCAGTTCATTGGTGAGTGTTGTGGCCTGGACATTTTGTTCTCTCTTTTTTTCCTGCTCTCTTCTCCTTTTTTTCAGATTTATTCTCTTTTCTTTTCTCCTTTCTTCTTCTCTCATGGAAAATATAGGATTCCAAGTCCATTAACCGAGGGGATGGAGCAACTCAATTAAAATAGTTAATGGCTTCACCCAATCTGCCAATCTGAAAGGAGGACAGGCAACAACCTCTCACTAATCTGTTAGCCTCATCTGCCTGCCTTCCTTCCATTTCTCGCTCTCTCTCTCTCTCCTTTCACAAATCGCCAGGTTGGCTTCATTCAGAGAACAGATTCTGTGTTCTCCCTCCCCTACCACTCCCTCCCTACCCCTCCCTCCACCTCTCTCTCATCCTCCCCCATTTTAAGTTTAAAAAGAGATTCTCTGCAATGCCGTCATTGCCTCCCGGCTCACAGTTAATCTCGGCTAGTGGCTTATTGCGGGTTATTACCGGGTGTGGTCAGTTCACTCAGTCAGTTTGTCAGTGTGACAAATGTTGTTACTAGCCCTACTCACTAATGGTGGGTGGAGGGTTTTTGAAGGAGGGAGGCTGTGTCCACAGACACAAAAGGTACACAAAGGTTGTTTAGTTATTGTTTATCTGGGTCAGGGCAAACCGTAGCGAAATGTTTCGCAACAGAAAATGAAAACAAGCATTTATTGGTCAACTTCAGGTAGTCACGCCCTCCCTGTTTCAGTTGTTTTTCTTCTGTTTGGTACCAAAGTAACTCGACTATGGTGCATGTGTTCAGAAACAGAGCCTTGAGGGAACAGAGAGTGAATGTGTGATAGAAAGAGGCTTGAAGTGTTGGATAATAGCGCTCACAAAGATGTTGAGCAGCCTGCACTTCTATTTATAAACGTAATATCCAGGCACAGCCGAGGACAAGCTTGAATCTCATTCTCACCCACCATGGAGGCCTCACCTGACCTGTATCAATGGTGGAGGTGTTGCTGCTGTTCTTTGTTTTAAGCCCCCACATTTAAGCGTCTTTGCCTAAAGCCTGTAAGCATTACGTAAGACAAAGAGGTGTCCTTCTCAGCACAGGGCTGAATCTTAACAAGAGGATGTCTCCTTGAAAAAAACATCTTCAATTAAATAAAATCCAACTGGATTTATCACATGCGCCAAATACAATTGGTGTATACTGTACGGTGAAATGCTTGCTTACGAACCTTTCCCAACGACGCAGAGTTTGAAAAATAATTATACAAAATTAAATAGTAACTAACACAAGAGGAATACAAATAAAATGCACAAGAATGCAGCTATATACAGGGAGTGTTCAGATATTCACTCATTGCATCCAAATCTAAAACAATGGGCTTGTTTCTCTTTATGAAGAAGACTCATCCCTATTCCCAATTCCCCGAACCTCTGGATGAATTCAATGTGGTGGAGGTGGAATATTCTTCTGTCAACCAACCATTTAGCTGGAAATAGAGGATAACAACAGCAGTCAAGAAGATCTTTAGGCACCCTATTCCCTATATAGTGCACTACATTTAACCAGAGCCATATGGGTCCCAGTCAAAGTAGTGCAATATGTAGAGAATAGGGTGCCATTAGCCAGAGGATGGGTCATTAAAACACCCACAGGCTCTCTAGCTGCCTCTCAGAAAGCCTCCCAGCACTCCAGATGGGAGCAGCTTAATGATTCATTCATTTGGTTTTCACAGGATCGGAGCTGTCAGAAACCATCGCTGGCTGTTCCCCCCTGTGGCTCATACGTGTGTGTGTGTCAGATAGTGTGGAGGAAGTGCATGTAATACTGAAGTAGAATAAGTTCCCTCCTCTCCCAGCCGTGGTGAACTTAGTATAGTACTGCTCAGCTCCCCCACAGGCACGTAGGAGAGAGAGAGACATGGTCTCGTGTGCAGCTGTGCAGGGTGAGTCAGTCAGCCCTGCCACAGTGTGTGTTTCTAATGGGATAGTGGTGACTGAGTGGCAGCAGGGCTCTTATAGGTTCTGTGTGGGTGAGAAGAGAGGAAGAATGAAGGGGTGGGGAGGCAGGTGATGATTAGACACTGAAGAACGGGATTCAATCTCTGCGTTCACAAACTAAAATAGCTTTGACAGCACTCGTTTCCTGTGAGAATTTAGCCAGAGTGGTTCTATTCTAGGATGCAGTTATCCTATTCAATTCTTCTATATTTGAGTTACACAGTGTAAGTGGCTACGTGGCCATACTCCATTTCTGACCAAATGTAGCAATGTATTATAGCTCATGCTTATCATGTCATTAATGTAAATGCTACCGTTTTGTCTCCTCTCCAGATGGTGTGAAGCAGACAGGGGGTAGAGTCTTGGTGCACTGTGAGGCGGGCATCTCCCGCTCCCCGACCATCTGTCTGGCCTATATCATGAGTACCAAGCGGCTACAGCTCGAAGAGGCCTTCGACATCATCAAACAGCGCCGCTCCCTCATCTCGCCCAACTTCAGCTTCATGGGCCAGCTGCTGCAGTTCGAGTCTGAGGTCCTGTCTTCGACACCTATTACCGCGGCAACGACCCCCGAAACCGCCACCGAACCCGCCACGCCCTGTTGCATCGGTAAAGAGACGGTCTCCTTCTTTGGGAGTTCGAAAGAGTGCACATTCAACAACAATAACTTTGACTTTGAACCTTCCACAGTTTTCGCCCCCCTCCCTACCTCCTTCCTCACCCCCATGCCTCTTCAGACTCCTCCACTCCGCCATTTTAAATTGAGCCCTATAACTGCACTGCCTTAAGATGTGACTGTTTAGTAGGTCTCAGATTACTTGAAAAATAACAATAACAAAATACAAATAAAATGCTCTATTTGTCTGGTGCTGGCACAAGCCAGTAACGAAGTGGAACGACTGGCTATACAGAAACAAAGACTGAGAGATATTGCGTTGATCGTCTATATGGAATTTTTCATTCAAGTTGAGAAAAGTCCCTGAAATTCAGACTACAGTCTTTGTTTGAACGTTGAACTTTGAGCGTGAAACCATAAAGACTACTGCAATACATGCCTTAGGTTGATAATGTGATGTTTTGCCTATTCACATGCCGCATCAAGGCATTTTAACCTAATTTATTTGATACATCTTGTCTGTCTGATTGTCTGTGTTTTTTCTAAATACAAATGTGGATGCCAATAAATGTTTCCACCAAAAAGTACCTTTGTGTTCATGTTCTCTTTTTCTCAAATATGAACTTCATAAGAATACAATTGTGATATAAATATGAGGCCCTATAAAGCCATGTTTTATATATACATGACAGGGAAACATTGGCGGAGGCTGGTTAGAGGAGTTATAGAAGGACAGGCTCATTGTAAAGGATATGGAAACCAGGTTTGACTCTGTTCCATTCCAGCCATTACAATGAGCCTGTCAAATCAAAGTTTATTTGTCATGTGCGCCAAATACAACAGGCGGGACGCAATGTATAGTCCGGGTAGCCATTTGATTAGCTGTTCAGGGGTCTTATGGCTTGGAGGTAAACGCTGTCGAAGCCTTTTGGTACTGGACTTGGTGCTCGGATACAGTTTGCCATGCGGTAGCAGAGAACAGTCTATGACTGATGTGGCTGGAGTCTTTGACAATTTTTAGGGCCTTCCTCTGACACCGCCTGGTATAGAGGTCCTGGATGGCAGGCAACTTAGCCCCAGTGATGTACTGGGCCTTTTCCTGTAGTCCACTATCATCTCCTCTGTCTTGATTACGTTGAGGGATAGGTTGTTATTCTGGCACCACCCGACCAGAACTCTGACCTCCTCCCTATAGGCTGTCTCATCGTGATCAGGCCTACCACTGTTGTGTCATCTGCAAACTTAATAATGGTGTTGGAGTCGTGCCTGGCCATGCAGTTGTGGGTGAACAGGGAGTACAGGAGGGGACTGAGCACACACCCCTGAGGGGCTCCAGTGTTGAGGATCAGCGTGGCAGACGTGTTGTTACCTACCCTCCCCTGGGGCGGCCCGTCAGGAAGTCCAGGATCTAGTTGCAGAGGGAGGTGTTTAGTCCTCCTATAGCTCCTCCCACAAGCCTCCACAGGGCAACATGTGCTACTACTTACAACTTTTAAGCCTTTCTTAGTCCCAGGTGGAACATATAGGCCACAACAATCTTCTGCCACCGGAATCTGTCTTTGGCCACAACAACATGCACAACACAACATCAAATATTGCCAATCAATAAACCGTCCCTAGGAGGGGTGCGTCACTTGAGTGGGTTGAGTCACTGACGTGATCTTCCTGTCCGGGTTGGCACCCCCCTTGGGTTGTGCCGTGATGAAGATCTTTGTGGGCTATACTCCCCCTTGTCTCAGGATGGTAAGTTGGTGGTTGAAGATATCCCTCTAGTGGTGTGAGGGCTGTATTTTGGCAAAGTGGGTGGGGTTATATCCTGACTGTTTGGACCTGTCCGTGGGTATTGTTGGACGGGGCCACAGTGTCTCCTGTCTCCTGTCTCAGCCTCCAGTATTTATGCTGCAGTTGTTTGTGTCGGGGGGCTAGGGTCAGTCTGTTATATCTGGACCATTTCTCCTGTCTTATCCAGTGTCATGTGTGAATTTAAGTATGCTCTCTCTAATTCTCTCTCCCTTTCTCTCTCTCGGAGGACCTGAGCCCTAGGACCATGCCTCAGGACTACCTGGCCTGATGACTCCTTGATGTCCCCAGTCCAACTGGCCCTGCTGCTGCTTGAGTTTCAACTGTTCTGCCTGCAGCTATGGAACCCTGACCTGTTCACCGGACGTGCTACCTGTCCCAGGCCTGCTGTTTTTAATTCTCTAGAGACAGCAGGAGTGGTAGAGATACTCTGAAGGATTGACTATGAAAAGCCAACTGACATTTACTCCTGAGGTGCTGACCTGTTGCACCCTCGACAACCACTGTGATTATTATTATTTGACCCTGCTGGTCATCTATGAACATTTGAACATCTTGGTTATAATCTCCACCCAGCACAGCCAGAAGAGGACTGACCGCCCCTCATAGCCTGGTTCCCCTCTAGGTTTCCTCCTAGGTTCTGGCCTTTCTAGGGAGCTTTTCCTAGCCACCGTGCTTCTACACCTGCATTGCTTGCTGTTTGGGGTTTTAGGCTGTGTTTCTGTACAACACTTTGTGACATCAGCTGATGTAAGAAGGGCTTTATAAATAAATGTGATTGATTGATCGATCACAATCATTATTTGAACCGTATTTCAAACGCAGTAACAAAGTAATCAGTGGAAGTTGGTGGGAGGAGTTATAGGAGGACAGGCTCATTTTAAAGACTGGAATTGAATAAATGGATTCAAACATGTTGATACTCTTCCTTTGATTCAATTCCAGCAATTAAAATGAGCCCATCCTCCTACTGCTATGCGTTGTCTTGGCCAGGTCGCAGTTGAATCCCCCCTCCTCCCTCTCTGCAGATGACTTCGTCAACCATTTTGAAAAGAAGGTCGACGACATCCGATCCTCGTTTGCTAAGTCAAACGACACCGCTGGTTCTGCTCACACTGCCCTACCCTGTGCTCTGACCTCTTTCTCCCCTCTCTCTCCAGATGAAATCTTGCGTCTTGTGACGGCCGGCCGCCCAACAACCTGCCCGCTTGACCCTATCCCCTCCTCTCTTCTCCAGACCATTTCCGGAGACCTTCTCCCTTACCTCACCTCGCTCATCAACTCATCCCTGACCGCTGGCTATGTCCCTTCCGTCTTCAAGAGAGCGAGAGTTGCACCCCTTCTGAAAAAACCTACACTCGATCCCTCCGATGTCAACAACTACAGACCAGTATCCCTTCTTTCTTTTCTCTCCAAAACTCTTGAACGTGCCGTCCTTGGCCAGCTCTCCCGCTAATCTCTCTCAGAATGACCTTCTTGATCCAAATCAGTCAGGTTTCAAGACTAGTCATTCAACTGAGACTGCTCTTCTCTGTATCAAGGAGGCGCTCCGCACCGCTAAAGCTAACTCTCTCTCCTCTGCTCTCATCCTTCTAGACCTATCGGCTGCCTTCGATACTGTGAACCATCAGATCCTCCTCTCCACCCTCTCCGAGTTGGGCATCTCTGGAGCGGCCCACGCTTGGATTGCGTCCTACCTGACAGGTCGCTCCTACCAGGTGGCGTGGCGAGAATCTGTCTCCTCACCACGCGCTCTCACCACTGGTGTCCCCCAGGGCTCTGTTCTAGGCCCTCTCCTATTCTCGCTATACACCAAGTCACTTGGCTCTGTCATAACCTCACATGGTCTCTCCTATCATTGCTATGCAGACGACACACAATTAATCTTCTCCTTTCCCCCTTCTGATGACCAGGTGGCGAATCGCATCTCTGCATGTCTGGCAGACATATCAGTGTGGATGACGGATCACCACCTCAAGCTGAACCTCGGCAAGACGGAGCTGCTCTTCCTCCCGGGTAAGGACTGCCCGTTCCATGATCTCGCCATCACGGTTGACAACTCCATTGTGTCCTCCTCCCAGAGCGCTAAGAACCTTGGCGTGATCCTGGACAACACCCTGTCGTTCTCAACTAACATCAAGGCGCTGGCCCGTTCCTGTAGGTTCATGCTCTACAACATCCGCAGAGTACGACCCTGCCTCACACAGGAAGCGGCGCAGGTCCTAATCCAGGCACTTGTTGGCTGGGCTCCCTGCCTGTGCCATTAAACCCCTACAACTCATCCAGAACGCCGCAGCCCGTCTGGTGTTCAACCTTCCCAAGTTCTCTCACGTCACCCCGCTCCTCCGCTCTCTCCACTGGCTTCCAGTTGAAGCTCGCATCCGCTACAAGACCATGGTGCTTGCCTACGGAGCTGTGAGGGGAACGGCACCTCAGTACCTCCAGGCTCTGATCAGGCCCTACACCCAAACAAGGGCACTGCGTTCATCCACCTCTGGCCTGCTCGCCTCCCTACCACTGAGGAAGTACAGTTCCCGCTCAGCCCAGTCAAAACTGTTCGCTGCTCTGGCCCCCCAATGGTGGAACAAACTCCCTCACGACGCCAGGACAGCGGAGTCAATCACCACCTTCCGGAGACACCTGAAACCCCACCTCTTTAAGGAATACCTAGGATAGGATAAGTAATCCTTCTCACCCCCCTTTTAAGATTTAGATGCACTATTGTAAAGTGACTGTTCCACTGGATGTCATAAGGTGAATGCACCAATTTGTAAGTCGCTCTGGATAAGAGCGTCGTCTGCTAAATGACTTAAATGTGAATGTACCTGGTTAAATAAAGGTGAAATAAAATAAAACCTCCTTCCACCAGCCTCTTCTGAAACATATGCATATATGCATAATTAGGATAATGTATACATAACCATACAGTAGTAGGCTAGGCCAAGAGATTAGCATTAGGCAACAGTGACACCTGCAGCGACCTAAAAAAGAGATATCCAAACTAGAACACTCCACTGGCCACTGACTTTGAAATGCATGCACTCCTACAAATGTAGTCTATGAGTTTATTAATGATACAGAAGCATAAGAATGGGTAACCTGTTTCGTCTCTCTCGTGTTTAAATATCCCTCCCTCAGTCCTTCGTTTGGCGAATAAAATACAGTTTATCAAAATACAGTATTTCAGTTTTAAATACTGTACCAAAATATACTTTCTCTGTCAGCTCTTTGGCGCCCAACAATCGCACGCATGAGGACCATACCAAGTAAAACTAATGGGGATGTGATAAAACTGAATGCTAATAATAAATATGTTGTATGTACTTGTATGAATCAAATTCACATTCATACATATCCTTAGTATATCTATATTTTAACGGGTAAACGAGTAACATGTTATATTTGGATTGTATCTAATATTCACTAATCAAAATATCTATGCTCCCCCTCTTTTCTCATTATTGACTGTTCCATTTCATCCCGCTCGTGACGCCATTTTCCTTGTTGTTTCTCTTTCGCCAGGATATTTCAACAAACTTGGATACATGCATTTTGAACAAATATTCACAATAATCACTTTAAAGGCCCACCTTCCCTTTATTGAAGGAGAAGGGGTATTTATTGAAGTTTGTTTCGCTTTCTGAGGAAAGTTCCTGATTAGGCGACCATGTACATCAAACAGGTAAACTAACGGCGCGAGCTCCATGTCGACGACCCGCTCTCTGAAAATGATGCTTGCGGCCTAGCCAGATAGCTAGCTTTAGCTAAGAAGTATTGTAAACAAATGAACATTTACACGTAGCTAGCTAGCTAGATTTAGTCTACAATACTGCACTTAGAAAAGTAATCTACAAAAATTGTCATGTGCCGTATTGCAAACAATTCTGGATCACGTCTGTCAGTAGGCTAGTTATCTGAGGTACTAGTAGTAGTGATGCTAGTCGCTAGCTAATGTTATAGTAGCTAGCAATATGTGGTAACTCTCTTCAATCCAGCTAACGTAACTAGTTACTGCAGACAAGTTAACTATCTTGCCAGTTAGCTATCAAGACAAGCCATTCATAAAGTAGTCACATTAGCTAGCTAGCTAGCTATTAAGATAACGTTGTTTGTTATTAGCTAAGCTAGCTCGGAAGATACTGCCCCATCCAGCTTGCATAACATTAGTTTGCCTTTTGACATAGCTAAGAAGTAAGCTGGCTAGCAATTGTTGGCAGCTAATTTCAACATCCTGTGAAGATAAACTATTGGTGAATGTCTGAATCGTTTATTCAATGCAATGGTGCTGTAACTAGCCAGCTTGGATCATTTAAGATTTGTGATAGTAGTTGCACTTTCCTTCTTATCCTCTCAGGTCATCATTCAGGGTTTCCGAAGTTACAGGGACCAGACTGTGGTGGATCCTTTCAGTCCAAAGTCCAATGTCATCGGTGAGATTCTGCAACGTTTACTCTCTCCCAAAACCTCTAGCTATCTTTAGTCATAAACAACACCTCACGATGTAGGTAGAGGAAACGATGGGCTGCTGCCTTTCCATCCATTGATTGATTGACTGACTGACATTTCCCTCCCTGTATGTTGTTTTCTCACAGTGGGAAGAAATGGATCGGGAAAAAGTAACTTTTTCTACGGTATGTGCGCGCGCTCCCCTGTCCATATGAAATTAGAAGAATATAAAAAATGTTGATGCATTTATTTTCTGTATATAATAAAAACAAATGTTTGTTTTTCTTTCAGCCATTCAGTTTGTGCTCAGTGATGAATTCAGCCATCTTCGCCCCGAACAGCGCCTGGCCTTGCTCCATGTAAGTAGTGGAAGTTATACTAACATTAATGGATATTATATAATCCTCAGTCTGTTGTTCAAATCAAAATCAAATTTATTTGTCACATACACATGGTTAGCAGATGTTAATGTGAGTGTAGCGAAATGCTTGTGCTTCTAGTTCCGACAATGCAGTAGTAACCAACGAGTAATCTAACCTAACAATTCCACAACTACTACCTTATAGTATACAAGTGTAAAGGGGTAAAGAATATGTACATAAAGATATATGAATGAGTGATGGTACAGAACGGCATAGGCAAGATGCAGTAGGTGGTATCGAGTACAGTATATACATATGAGATGAGTAATGTAGGGTATGTAAACATAAAAGTGGCATAGTTTAAAGTGGCTGTACATGTATTACATAAAGATGGCAAGATGCAGTAGATGGTATAGAGTACAGTATATACATATGAGATGATGTAATGTAGGGTATGTGAACATTATATTAAGTGGCATTGTTTAAAGTGGCTAGTGATAAAAAAATTTTTTACATCAATTTCCATTATTAAAGTGGCTGGAGTTGAGTCAGTATGTTGGCTGCAGACACTCAATGTTAGTGGTGGCTGTTTAACAGTCTGATGGCCTTGAGATAGAAGCTGTTTTTCAGTCTCTCGGTCCCTGCTTAGATGCACCTGTACTGACCTCGCCTTCTGGATGATAGCGGGGTGAACGGGCAGTGGCTCGGGTGGTTGTTGTCCTTGATGATCTTTATGGCCTTCCTGTGACATCGGGTGGTGTAGGTGTCCTGGAGGGCAGGTAGTTTGCCCCCGGTGATGCGTTGTGCAGACCTCACTACCCTCTGGAGAGCCTTACGGTTGTGGGCGGAGCAGTTGCCGTACCAGGCGGTGATACAGCCTGACAAGATGCTCTCGATTGTGCATCTGTAAAAGTTTGTGAGTGCTTTTGGTGACAAGCCGAATTTCTACAGTCTACTGAGGTTGAAGAGGCGCTACTGTGCCTTCTTCACAACACTGTCTGTGTGGGTGGACCAATTCAGTTTGTCCGTGATGTGTACGACGAGGAACTTAAAACTTACTGCCCTTACTACCCTCTCCACTACTGTCCAATCCTCAGTCTGTTGTTAACCCCATAACACTGTTATAACAATGTTATTCCCTGTCACTGCAGGAGGGAACTGGTCCTCGTGTCATCTCAGCTTTTGTGGAGATTATATTTGACAATTCTGACAACAGGTTGCCGGTAAGTTTCTCACCAAACACGATTGACACCTTTGACTATTTAGTCAGTCATGTTTAGTTTGATATCTCTCCGTTCGTTGGTCAATAAATTCACTCTCCCTCCAGATCGACAAAGAGGAGGTATCCCTCCGCCGTGTCATCGGCGCCAAGAAGGACCAGTACTTCTTAGACAAGAAGATGGTGACGTAAGTGTCTGTTGACTAGACGTCTGTTGTGTCTGTTGTGACTGAGCGAAGATCGTAAATGGCCTCTCTGTTTGAATATGTAACCATCATGTAATCAGCATACACGTATGTTGATTTTGTTCCAGTAAAAATGACGTCATGAACCTCTTGGAGAGTGCTGGTTTCTCCCGTAGTAACCCCTACTACATCGTCAAGCAGGGGAAGGTAAGACGGCACTATGAACATATGCTCTAAACAGGCTCCGTTGTGCAACATTCATTTGTTATTTGCTGCAAACATGTTTCTTTGCACCACTGTGCTGACTATATATCTGTTCATATAACCCAACGTCTCATACAATGATATCTTAAGTAACATGTTTTCCCTTGTTTGTAATCTGTGTCCAGAACAACCATATAACTTTCTACGTAAATTATACAAAGGATAACTTTAATATGTTTTGTCTCTCTAATGGCTACCCAGACTATTTGCGCCCCCCATCTTTATGCTGCTGCTACTCTGTTATTAACTCTACCTACATGTACATATTACCTCGACTAACCGGTTCCCCCTCACATTGACTCCTGTACCGGTACCCCCCTGTATATAGCCTCGCTATTGTTATTTTACTGCTGCTCTTGAATTATTTGTTACTTTTATTTCTTGTTTTTTAGGTATTTTTCTTAACTGCATTGTTGGTTAAGGCCTTGTAAGTAAGCATTTCACTGTAAGGGCTACACCTGATGTATTCGGCGCATGTGACAAATAAAATTTGATTCATCATGTATCCAGATCAACCATATAACTTTATACATAGGATACCTTTCATATGTTTCCTCTCTTTATCCTGTATCCAGATCACTTTATACGTAAGTTATACATGGGTATCGTTCATGTGTGTTTCCTTCTTTATCATGTATCCAGATTAACCAGATGGCTACAGCCCCAGATTCCCAGCGTCTGAAGCTGCTGCGTGAGGTTGCAGGAACCAGGGTGTACGACGAGCGCAAGGAGGAGTCCATCTCCCTCATGAAGGAAACAGGTACAGTATAAGAACCAAAGTCTCTCTATATGTCTACGATGACACCATCTAAGACTCTGTTCACATGCATTCAGTCACCAGATCTAAGCAGAGGTATTCTGACTCACTACCTAAGATTGGTTTTGATTTAGACAAATTCAAAGCGTGCAGTTGTCTATGGGAAAAAACAGTCGACTTTCAGACGTATCGCACAAACTTTCAAAATAAATGCTGCTCTTTCAATTTCCAAATCATTTTCCAAGGAAAGGCTATATAATTTAGTTCCCAGAATAAGCATCTCCCTTTCCTATTACAAATGGCCCTTGGTTGGGCCACCACAGCTGTAGATATAACTGTAGACCTAAATAACATACTGGTGCTCTGTTTTTGTGTTTCCCCCAGAGGGTAAGAGAGAGAAGATCAATGAGCTGCTGAAGTACATTGAGGAGCGTCTCCAGACCCTGGAGGATGAGAAGGAGGAGCTGGCTCAGTACCAGAAGTGGGACAAGATGAGGAGGGCTCTTGAGTACACTATCTATAACCAGGAGCTCAATGAGACACGTGCCAAGCTGGACGAGGTAACAATAATTTTTTTAAAATCAACTAAATGTGTTTATGGAGTTTGGGTTGAGAAATAAATATCTGTCAAATCAAATTGTATTCATCATGGGCACAGGATGTCTAACAAAAAGTAACTTTCAGTTGGTAGGGGTTTGCTTTTGTGGTCTGACCTTTCAAATTCTTCCTTTTTTAAATGGCATTTGATATTTTTGATTGCATAGTTAACTGTTCTTTAAATTTTGTTTCCTCTTTTAGTTGTCCTCCAAGAGAGAGACCTGTGGAGACAAGTCCAGACATCTGAGAGATGCCCAGCAGGATGCCAGAGACAAAGTAGAGGTAAGTGATTCTGCATACAGTATTTGCACAGAATGGCTTGGAGTGTTTATGGATCTGATCAGCTTTTCACATTACTGAGCCAAGCTGTACTGAGCTGGCATGGTTACGCATCCATCCACCACAGTTCCTGTAACCGTGCTGAAAAGGACTAGGGGAGGGTTTGGGTTAGGGGAGGGTTTGATCGGGGGGGGGGCTCATCGCGCTCTAGCGACTCCTTGTGGCGGGCCGGGCGCCTGCAGGCTGATTTTGGTTATCAGTTGAATGGTGTTTCCTCCGACACACGACACAAGCGGGTTAAGCGGGCTGGTGTTAAGAAGCGCGGTTTGGCGGGTCATGTTTCAAGAGGATGCATGACTAGACCTTCGCCTCTCCCGAGCCCGTTGGGGAGTTGCAGCGATGAGACAAGATTGTAATTGGATATCACAAAATTTAAGAGAAAAGGGGGGTAAAACAAAAATAGGTTTCTATCTTAGGGCTCTTGTGTATGCAAACCTAACCAGCTTTTTTCCTATTTCCTCTACAGTCAGTGTCCATCTAGTCTACGTATTATTCCTCTCATTGCCTCTTCTCCTCTTCCTCCCATTGTAGGAGACGGAGCGTGTGGTGCGTGAGAAGAAGTCTAAGATCAGTGCCATGAAGGAGGAGAAGGAGCAGCTGAGCTCAGAGAGACAGGAGCAGATTAAACAGAGGACCAAGCTGGAGCTCAAATCCAAAGACCTGCAGGAGGAGCTGGCCGGCAACAGCGAACAGAAGGTAGGGGAGCACAGTGGTGGGGTGGAGGGCGGGGTGAGTGTGTGCGTGTTTGAGATAGAGAGTGGTGTGTGTAGTTGGCAACAGTGAACCGAAGAAACGGGGCGGTCAGAAACCTCATCTGCGTCACTGTGTGTGGGTTTAGATGTGTGTGTGTGAGACCCCCCCCATCCTTACCTACTACTTACCTACCTCTCCATCCTCGAACGGGAGCCTCTTCATCTGCGTCAGTGATGATCCCCCCCCACACCTCCAACACCCCCTACCTCTTCTTTTCTCCATCCATCCCTCCTCCCCCCCTTCTTTTTCTCAGAGGGTAAGGACAGAAGCCTCTCCATCTGCGTCACTGATTCACCACACACCTCCATCTCTCTCCCCCTACTGCTAGTCTTAACCTCTCTTTCTCTCTCTCCCTGCATCCCTTCATTCTGGGCAGTGGCCCAAGGGAAGAGATCTGGCCCCAATCCCTGTGTGTGTTGCAGATTAGACAGCAGCATCTCAGCGAGGTTGGATTAGGCCCACCTGTCCGGGAGAATGTTGCAACAGCTTTCTTGTTAGCTTTGTTTTGTTGGGATGGTTGGGGGGGGGGGCAGGAAGAGGGAAGTAGGGAGAAAGCGGGTGGGTGTACCTGCGTCATCTGCCTTTCTGACTGCTGGGAGTCACATGATCCTATTTGAGTGATATGGATCAAAGCAGACTTTAGGAAGCTCCCGGGCGGTGACGACATCGATGAAGGCAGCTCCCGGCACCTCTCTTCTTCAGAGGGGTTAAATGAAGATGACACGTTTCAGTTGAATGCATTGTTGTGCAACTGACTAGGTATCCCCTTTCCCTTATGGTTGACATATCTAGAGTAATCACGTGTGTAGATAAAATATTATCTGCTGGCGTTTGAACTTATTTCAGTGATGACCCCACACACGTATGAGTATCCTCAAATGCCTCTGAGTGTCACCCGTTGTCACTATGTTTCTATTTAATAATAATGAATTCCTCCTCCAGAAACGTCTGCTGAAAGAGCGGCAGAAGCTGCTAGAGAAGATAGAGGAGAAGCAGAAGGAGCTGCAGGAGACTGAGCCCAAGTTCAACACTGTGAAGGAGAGGGAGGAGAGGGGCATTGCCAGGTCTGTAGGAAAACCCTACACTGCTCAAGGCTCAACAATGAATGAATCGTTTGTAATAGGCAACAACTTTTTAATGTATTAGTAAAAGGATATTTACTCATTTTCCCCCCATGTAATGTTAGTGACACCTGATGTTGAGTCACTAGAAAGTGAATGAAGTTGGTTCTCTTGTAATCCTCATTGGTGAATGCCTGGAGAGTGTCCAACATGGCACCTTAGTAGTAGGCCACTAAATAAGGAATAAGCTCCCCTTCGGAATTGTTTTCTGAACTTCCCTATGTACCTTTTAACACCTCCTGTCATCCCTCGCTCCACCCAGACTGGCCCAGGCCACCCAGGAGAGAACAGACCTGTACGCCAAGCAGGGCCGTGGCAGCCAGTTTACTTCTAAAGAGGAGAGGGACAAGTGGATCAAGAAGGAACTCAAGTCCCTAGACCAGGCCATCAATGACAAGAAGAGGCAGATTGCTGCCATCCATAAAGACCTGGAGGACACTGAGACCAACAAGGAGAAGAACCTGGAACAGTATAGTGTATAGAACCTAACTCATGACTCATTAACAGTTCAATTGGAACTATTATGGTTGATTATAGTGCAAATGATTTTGTTTAAATAGAACGTTTGATTCTGTTCTAGATTTCACTCTGTTCTATAATTCTTGGGATCAAGTTTCTATTTGACTGGTCTGTTTTCCCCTGTAGAAACTGGACCAGGACCTGAATGAGGTGAAGACCAGGGTGGAAGAGCTGGACAAGAAATACTACGAAGTCAAGAATAAGAAGGACGAGCTGCAGAGCGAGAGAAAGTAAGATCATGATCTATATCTTCATCATTTGTTTTGCTCCATCATGTTTCTTGGGTTGAGTCATTGCACTGTTAGGCAAAGATATTGATTTGAACCTGTAAATCTTCACTTCGTCTTCTCGCTTTTCTTTCTTCTTTACTGCTTTTTCGTCAATGTTCGTTGAGTCATCATTTGCGCTTTTGTATATTGATTCTATCTTATAAATCGTAACTTTGTTTGCTCTTTTTTTATTTTATTTTTGACTCTTTCCTCATTGAGTCATGGGTTTGCACTTTAAATCTTTATTTACTTAGAAAATATGTATCTACTTTGTCTGGAATCCAAGACGAAGGCCTATAAGCCCTGACTCGATCTCCACCGTGTTAAAGGTTGGATGGTTATTCCCCTTAAGACTTACATTCAGCTTCCGCCTGGCAACCTTTATTTCCTTACCAGACTGGTCTGCTCTGCTGTGAATGTCAGCACACCTTTCCCCTCTCCTCTCCTTAACAATGGAGAGGTATTTATAACCCTGTGAGATGGATGCTGCCTGGTGCTTTGCACTGTGTGCTGTAGAGAAGGGCCTTGAGATACTGAGTTGTGTGAGGAGGAGGGAGAAGACCAGAGACGATGAATAGAATATGACATATGGGTCATTAATGTTTACAATAGAGCTGCTCTCAAAATTAAGGCATTTTCCTGGAAATGATTCAACAAAATTAGCATCTACAATATTTGCCCTGGCTGCATAATTTGGTACAATGTCTTTTGGACTGAATGACAAGTTAATGCATTAAACTAGCAGTGTGTTTGTCTGTGTGCCTCCAACAGCTATCTGTGGCGGGAGGAGAACGCTGAGCAGCAGGCCCTGGCAGCCAAACGAGAGGAGCTGGAGAAGAAACAACAGCTCCTTAGAGCAGCCACCGGCAAGGTCAGTGTGACCTCCTACCCAACGAAACACACACACACACACACTCGCACCTTAGCATGCATTGTCATATCATGCATATCATCATACTGCCACCTGTAAGGTCAAAATAACCTCTTCCCTATTGCGTTAGATTGACCTATGAGTCATATTAATTATAGAAGACCCACCTTCACCTCTACATGAATGTATGTGTAATCCATATCATCCTACTAGCCTTATGCTAAACCATGTGTGGTAATTCCATTTATCTATGAATCAATGCCAGATTAGATAGGACACACACCTTCCCCTTTACACGTGATCATACTAGCCTTGTGGTAAATCTTCTGAGGCAATCATAGATTACGAATGTCACACCTTTACACACACCCATCCATTTATATACTCCCTGCCCCACGGCCAAGAAGAAAGAATACACACACCTTCACACGGACACTCATTTCCACACATTTACTGTTTACTACCAGTCATGTCATGGGCCTGGTGTTACAGATGAATTACTAAGTCCACACCATGAAATGAAGGCTACACACACACGCCGTCGCACTACCTACTCAACCGATGGTCGGTGGCTCGGCTTTAGCAACGATGAGTCACTGATGAAAGCAATCCCACCTGAACACTGAAGATTCACTTTGTGACTCCATTATTGGGGAAAGAGAGAGAGGTAGTGATTTTGTGACTCAACCAATTATTAGGGAAAGAAATTGCGTAGAGGTAAAGACAATCTAACAAAGAATCAGCCCACCCCTTTCTCCCCACTCTCCTAGAAATCTACAGTGTATGTCTATGACTCAGCTGCTTATTACTTTTTCAGTCACACTCTAATCAGTCCTTTCTTCAATCAAAATCTCCTCAAAATGACGTTCTATTAAAATTCCAGGTGGTTAGCTTGGTGATTGCCGTCTTTACTTGCTTGAGTGGTCCGGTCGAAGCTGACTTATACCCGGGACGTCACAGAGAGTACTTATCTTTTGGACTACAGAATGTGGAAAATCACTATTTTCACCTACGTAGACTAGTGATGGGCACTATTATTATAAATATCCAAACGGACGTTCGTTTTCAATTACTTCCGAGAGTACATACAAAGATAGACCATGACATTTGAATAAAACAACAGTTTGGCCGTTTTTATGACTGGGCCCCATAACAAACAAATAAAGAGGTGCCAGTAGCCTACACACTTTTCACGCATGTGGCTTATTGTGGGTCAATCAAAGCTTCACTACCATCAAAGGCTCCATGTGTAGCAAGTGAAGTGGGAGATTTCTAATCAATGCTAAATGGACTTAGAATTACGGAATTAAATTGGCTAAATTATGAGGATTAGGCTACAATGAGCAACCAACAGGTAGGCTGTTTTAATATTAATTGAGTTGTAGACAAGGACGTGGGGATCAAAACAAGTGCTTTCTTTAAAACATCTATTTCAACTGTCCGAATATCTGAAAACATTTCTGGATATTATTCGAAATCATTTAAAATGCCCATCCCTAATGAAGACACTTGTATGACGCCACAGATAAATATGCATTTAAAAAGTACAGAAAAGTTAAGGTAAATCTTGCTGTTTTTGTCCACACTAGGCCATTCTGAACGGTATTGACAGCATCAACAAGGTGCTGGAGCATTTCCGCAGAAAGGGGATCAACCAGCACGTCATCAACGGTTACCATGGCATCGTCATGAACAACTTTGAGTGTGAGCCCGCCTTTTACACCTGTGTGGAGGTCACTGCGGGAACCAGGTGAGTGACGGGCTCTTTTTCAATAGTATTTTTTTTGTATTCCTTATGTCGTTTCTTTTCTCCTGGATTGGAGGACACATTGGAGGAGAAGATCTGAGTTTGTTCCTCTCTGACCTCCGGGGTGTTTTGAGAAGGAGACGGAGAGGGGACACAGTGAATCGTGGAAAGGCCAGAGAGAAGCTTGTTTCCTCAATGTAAAAGTAACTGTTACTCAAACTTGTTGGCTCATACTCCTTCATGTCCCCCTCCCGACCAGGTTGTTTTACCACATAGTGGAGACAGACGAGGTGAGCACCAAGATCCTGACAGAGTTCAACAAGATGAACCTGCCTGGAGAGGTCACATTCCTGCCCCTCAGCAAGCTGGATGTCAGGGACACCGCCTACCCTGAGACCAACGTAAGGGAATATTCTTGAATGGAATCGTCCTAAAAGTGTAACCAAGCAAGGCTCGTCAAAGAGCGTTAAATTGACCTATATTTCGTCTCTCTCTCCTTTAGGATGCCATCCCCATGATCAGCAAGCTGCGCTACAGCCAGCAGTTTGACAAGGCCTTCAAGCACGTGTTTGGAAAGACCCTGATCTGTCGTAGCATGGAAGTGTCCACCCAGCTGGCCAGGGCATTCACCATGGACTGTATAACACTGGAGGGTAGGTGTCGACTAACGTGATCAAGATGACAATTAATGTAAATTACAGCAATTCTGGTCTGCCTTTTACAGTCTATGTTCAAGTAACTAGATGTTTCTTGGTGTAGATTTTGAAGTGTTTCGGTTTTTGTTGTTGTGTTTGTGAGTTGAGATCATGGGTGTTTTTCTGCTGCAGAGGTGACCAGCACAGTACCATACCAGTTAGTGTGCTGTGGGACAGTTTAGTTATTTAGTTAATTGTAATTTAAAAAATAAAAAATCTGGTGTGTGATTTTGTTATTTCTATATATTTTTGGTTATTTTTTTTGTTTTGTTACTGTCTCTCAGGTGACCAGGTGTCCCACCGCGGAGCACTGACAGGGGGTTACTATGACACCAGGAAGTCACGTCTGGAGCTGCAGAAGGACATGAGGAAGGCTGAGGAGGAGCTGGGAGAGCTGGAGGCCAAACTCAACGAGAACCTCCGCAGGAACATCGAACATATCTTTTAACTCCATTGTTAGTTTGTTGGTTCATTCATTCATACAGATCTTCCTAGTCCTCTAAATTAAAGACCCAAACTGATTTTTTTGTAGGGCCTTATAAAATGAGATGTTTTTGTCTAATATCCGCTTTGTTTCTCCCCAAATTCTGTTTTCTCCATTCTGTTTTCCCCTGTTTCTTCAGGTTTTCGTTCTCAAAATCACACTTAAAAAGGAAAAACAACTTAATTGGAAATGTGTATTTTTGGATGTAGTCACCCTTTTCATTCTAGTGCACACCAAGCACTTGGCTGCTGTTTAAATCAAATCAAATTGTATTAGTCACATGCGCCGAATACAGCAGGTGTACACCTTACAGTGAAATGCTTACTTACGAGCCCCTAACCAACAACGCTTTAAGAAGTAAAAAAAAATATATATATATACAGGGGATGCCCGTATAGAGTCAATGTGCAGGGGCACCAGTTAGTTGAGGTAGTATGTACATAGAATATAGTTAATTTGTGTTTTTGTAGTGCATGTGACAGTAGAGATTGCAAAACACATACTGATGCAAATAACCATATTCTGCCAGGTAAGCATAGGCTACTTTGTAGTTAACATTTAAATGGAAAGGTTTTCGGGAAAGCCCTTTCCATCTAACAAGACTTTTCATTAGCATCATCTCGAATGGCTACAACAAGGTGGTAGACGCGCAGTTTTAGGAAAATACGAATAACTAATGCATTCTGTTAATTTATTATGATAAACTTTGGCAAATTAATATTCAATACATTTAGTTGATTCCCTACTAAGTTCAATGCGTTTAAAAATATGTATTGTTGAATTCCGTTTTAATACCTGGATTCCATGATTCTGTCTGCGTTTTCCGCATCGGGGATTTTATAGGCACTGTTTATGTTTCTGATTAGTCAGGAATACAGGCATGTATTGATTTGTGATTTGACCCATTTACCATGGTCTTGTCTCAGTCTAGCTTGTCGTACACTAACTCCACTCCCTACCCTACAGTGGACCTGAAGTGAGTCAGACACCAGAGATACCAATATGCCATTTTAGTCCTAAATACAGGGGCTCAGTAGGTGATGGTGTGTTGTCATCTCTCTCGCGCTAAGTTGGAGGAGATTTAATGTGTAAAAGATGAACGGGTTTCGTATTGAAATGGGTGGGATAGTGTGTGTGGTGATTCATGTCATTTAGTTGTAAAACATGGGGATTAAGCAGGTAATGGAGTGTCTCATGTTTTCCTCTCCCTGGTTCTCAGGAGGTTGTGTGTGATTGGCTGGTTGGAGGGTATTTCATGCCTCCAGGTTGTGTCTTGAACCCAGCAGGAGGGAGGAGGTGTGTGTAGGTGGATGTTGTAGGATTACATGTATAATATGAGTGTGTGATGGCGAGCCAAAGAGGATTAGCTAGAGTGTGAGAGAAAGAGGGAGAGCAAGAGCATTGCCCTCAGACCTCTTTCTCTGTGAGTCACTGGTAGCAGGAAACACCACGCCGTGTCTTGAGTTGATTGTTGACATGGCATCACTCCTGTAAGCCCCCAGCAGTGAGTCAGAGGTTCAATCAATGATTTTAAAAGGATGTTTATTTATATAGATATATTTTTTCATCTACACCACCTCTGGCCCTTAGGTAAGCTTGCCATTTAGGGAGATGCCTGTCTGTTTTATTTTAAATCGGTCTTTAAAGGGGCAATCTGTCATTGCTAGATCTTTTTTTTACTTTTATGATATGGACCCATTGAATCAAATTTAGAAATGACTGATGAGCTTAGTTCACCTGTCATACCCCCCAAAAATATGCCAATGTTTGTAAACAAAGTAAATGTAAACAAACACTATATAGACTCAAAACATGGTTAAAACTATAATTGTGATATCATGGACGGTCAGTCCTATGCATTTGAGAGCGGTTACATTTCTCCAGCCCTGTCCCTCAGCTTTTAACCCAAACGGGCAAGGAGTCCAATTTTTTATTGTTTAAATTGCTGATGTCCACTTCAATTGTATGGAAAACGAAAGATCTAGTCTTGGATGATTTGAGTTTAACCAGTACAATGTTACATGCTTTGAGCCTCTCCAAAAGTGTTATAAAAACCAATCAATCAATTGAACAATGATATCCATCATGTATGAAGTATGTTCCTTAACCCTCCCCTGTATATAACAACAATGAGATCTATAGGTTATATAGGTCCTACTTGTTTATAAAGTATGTTCCTTAACCCTCCCCTGTATGTATCAACAATGAGATCTATAGGTCCTACTTGTTTATAAAGTATGTTCCTTAACCCTCCCCTGTATGTATCAACAATGAGATCTATAGGTCCTACTTGTTTATAAAGTATGTTCCTTAACCCTCCCCTGTATGTATCAACAATGAGATCTATAGGTCCTACTTGTTTATAAAGTATGTTCCTTAACCCTCCCCTGTATGTATCAACAATGAGATCTATAGGTCCTACTTGTTTATAAAGTATGTTCCTTAACCCTCCCCTGTATGTATCAACAATGAGATCTATAGGTCCTACTTGTTTATAAAGTATGTTCCTTAACCCTTCATCACGTATCAACAATGAGATCGACCAGCTGATGAACCAGATGCAACAGATTGAGACCCAGCAGAGGAAGTTCAAGGCCTCCAGAGACTCCATCCTGTCTGAGATGAAGATGCTCAAGGAGAAGAGGCAGCAGTCCGAGAAGACGTTCATGCCGAAGGTTAGGTTGATTTGGACTTCAATGTGTCTCTTGATTTCTATCGGGCCCTATTCAAGGGAATGATGAATAAAATGTAGCCGTAGTTGACTGAATCAGACCGTGATCCAGTTCAGCGTTATGGCAAAAAATGTCAGATTGTTTTGAGATTCAGAAAAGTACCGTACACATCCAGGAGGATGATAAGAGGGGTATATTTTTATACCCTACAAATGTCAGTATTATGCTGCCATGACAAGCACCCCGCCTTTTTACATTTGAGAAAATGCAGCAGTCTGAGAAGGCATTCATGCCTAAGGTAGCCTACAGTTATATAGCTAACTTTATGATTGTCCACCAGTTGAACACATGAACACATTGCTGCACTGTTCTAGCATAAACTGTGCCTGCTGCTTGCAAACCAAATGTCATCTTTTGGGCATTGATAAAGTAATTTCTCCTCACAGCATCTCTCTCTCCAGTCTCTAGAGGCCAGTCTCCATTCCATGGAGTCTACCCTGTAACTCTTCCTCTCTTCAACTATCTCTCCTTTGTTCTCTCCTCACAGCAACGTTCACTGCAGTCTCTAGAGGCCAGTCTCCATGCCATGGAGTCCACCAGGGAGTCTCTGAAGGCTGAGCTGGGGACAGACCTGCTCTCTCAGCTCAGTCTGGAGGACCAGAGACGTGTGGATGACCTCAACGACGAGATCAGACAGCTGCAGCAGGTAAGGAGACTACAGGGGGAACAAGTTTAAACGGGGCACTGTGTGTGGATGTATGGTTGTATGTGGTGTTTGACTTTCTGGATAGCTGGATGGTTTTACCTACTGTTAAGACCTTGACGTCGAAATCAGACCACTCCAACATGTAAACATTACACGTTTAAATGGGGCACAGATTATATCTAGAATGAATGAATTACATTTTTATTTTTGTCATCACGAATTGGCAACACATCCCTTGTGAATTAATTGACACAAACAAACATTGCAATACCACAGTGAATTATTGTAATGATCATTCTTCTTCCGTTCTCTGCATTACGCATCGCATAAAGAGTGAAACAAGTTCAATCAATACATAATAGTAAATAAGGTTATCCAAACAGTAATTATATTCCTAGAGCAGTAAAATCATACATGCATATACAGATAAATAAATACATATTAAACAGAAGGCATTTAAACCCAGTCTGGCACAAAGAGAAGATTCATATGGGAGACAAGCCTCTACACAATCTATATACACACATACAATTTACCACAGAAGATTCATATGGGAGACGAGCCTCTACACAATCTATATACACACATACAATTTACCACATAGAAGATTCATATGGGAGACGAGCCTCTACACAATCTATATACACACACGTACAATTTACCACATATAAGGTCAATATTTTTACAATGTAATTATAGGTAGCCCTTTTCTTTTACTCCAGGCTTTATCTAAATTTTCCGCAAATGGAAATACGCAATGGACCAAAAAAATGTGTTTCTCCTCATCGCTCAGCCACATAATGCCAGGGTATATCTGGTGTGCTTTCTGGAATAAGAGCAAGCGTATATCATGGTAGTAAGGGCAATAGAGGATAAAATTAGTTTTAATTGTCCATTTCTTCGAGGTCATAATAGTTACATAGTCTTTCCTCTTCCATTTCACCACAATACCGACCTGTTTCAATACGCAGAGGCAATATTGCTGATCTTACCTGTGCACATAACGATCTCTTGCTTTTAGGTAGGTTATACATAATATATCTCTCACACACAAATTCACCCTTAATCAAACAAAAGGTTTTCAATTTGGGTTTATGATTAATCTCCACCCATTTCTTTCCCCAAATTGCATCAACAGTTGTTTTTTAATCATATCTATGTCTCCCTTAATTTAGGCGTCTCCTTGTTTTACATCCAAGGGTGTGGGAAACCAATCTGTACGATAACATTTCCCATCAACCCGTCTTTAACAAACTATAGGCTAAAAGATCCCTATTTACAAAATCAATGTTTTAATTCTATTTAATTTAAACCTTTTATTTAACTAGACAATACAAAATCAAAAGCTTTCTGGAAATCAATGAAACATGCAAAAGTAGGCTTCTCTTCGTGTAATCTATTTCTGATTATTGTACAGACCGAGAAGATATGATCTATACAGGCGGTGGACTTTTGTTTTGTTCTTCCACCAGAATGTTTTTATCCTCCAAAAAGGTCAAAAGCCTTTTGTTGAGGATGGATGAATATAATTTATAAACCGTACTTAATAAACTTATGCCTCTATAGTTCAGTGGCACTCTCAGGTCATTGTTTTGAAGATATGGGAATGGGATTCACTATACACTTGTATGGCAGTATACTGTACTCAAAAACACATCTGGAGCAAATTATATAGGACTTCAATTAATTATTATTTTTTTGTATTTTTTTAACCTTTATATAACTAGGCAAGTCAGTTAACAACAAATGATTTTTTACAATGACAGCCTACCGTCAATTTAGGGGATTTTTAAACCTCATTAGGCTAAACACTTAGCCTAAACACAATCACTTTCTTAACTTTTGCAGACAGCTCCTCATTTAAGTACGGGTTACATATATACGAGGGAACCTGTGTAATATCAGAGTATCTTCTTGTAATTAGGCCTGTACGGGGTATGTATCTTCTTGTAATTTGGCCTGTACGGGGTATGTATCTTCTTGTAATTTGGCCTGTACGGGGTATGTATCTTCTTGTAATTTGGCCTGTATGGGGTATGTATCTTCTTGTAATTTGGCCTGTACGGGGTATGTATCTTCTGCCCCGAATGATGTATTACCTGGTTGAGGAAGTTTGAGGATATTATCAAGAATACAGACAGTGATTGAATGAATACCGAAAGTTCACTTGATTCTAATTTATCACCCTGTCCCTGATGATAGAAGAAAATGATGGCTTATGATAATTTCACTGTCTTGTTCCTTCCGTTGTTATATCATAGATGGATTGTTAACAGCTTTGTCTTTGCCTTTTTGATACAAAAACACACAAACACCCTCCGACTCACAGTCGATTTTTAAGTGTCCTCGATGAGTTGAGCGCTAGCTAGCTGCGGTGGTGTGGGCACTGCATTCACAGCCAACCACACAGACACACTACCAGCTGCTCACAATGACCACCTCAGTAGCCACCTCAGCCGCTCTATCTGCAAACGTTATGCAATTGTCCCCGATTATAGAAATAGACTCATGTTCTGTACAGGAGTAGGTAGACGGGCTGTGACCCTCAGTCTCCTCTCTCTTTCTCTCCCCGCCTGCAGTTCTTTTCATCATTTTTTTCTCTAAATTCATTTCTCTTTCTTTCTTATGAAGGCTCCTTTGTTTGGGGGGGGGGGTACGCTCTATTTCTCTCATCTATTCTATTACAAACAGAGGGAGTCTCTCTGAAATGTGTTCTGTATTTTGTTATGAAAGATGAGGACATGAATGTTGAACAACAAACATGATTGTTGTGTTTGTGTGTGACCTATTGTTGTATGAAAGGAGCAATTCATCATGTTATCTTTGTGTGTAGGACAACAGGCAGCTGCTGAATGAGAGGATCAAGCTGGAGGGGATCATGACCAGGGTGGAGACGTACCTCAATGAGAACCTACGGAAACGCCTCGACCAAGTAGAACAGGTATGGTGTTACACAATGTGCAAAACTAAACCTAGAACAAGTCCGGTTCCACAGTAGAGGTACTGTTCCAGATTTTTCCAAACAGAAACTAGAACCGGTCCGGTTCCAGAATGTCTAGATGGGAACCTAGAACAGGTAGAATTCTACAATATCACAATAGTGACATTTTTATTATTATTATTTTTTAATTTAATCTTTAAAAAAAATTCAGACAGAATTTATTTCACAATGTCTCGTGACCCCACCCCCACATATTGACACAACCTTAAAATTGCAGCATTAACTTTTTTACATCAACAAATAACCTTCAATTCATTTACATTTTAATCTGTTATCAAAATGAAAAGAAACCATTAAATAAATACTCAATAAAATGTCATTTTTCTAAATATCTTTCTCAAAAACGTTTGTATGTTGTCCCTTATAATATTCTGTACTGTTTATTTTTTTGTTCCCGACTTTGAATACCACTGCTGTAGGAGATGTATGAGCTGAGAGGGACATAGGGAAGCGCTTGTGAATGTGTTTATTACTCCTTATTAACTTCTTTCTCCATGTGATCCTGTAGGAGTTGAATGAGCTGAGAGAGACTGAGGGAGGCACCATGCTCACAGCCACCTCCTCAGAGCTGGAGGGAATCAACAAACGCATCAAAGATACACTGGCACGCTCCGAGGGTAGGTCTCACACACACACAGGCATTAGCAATATAATGGAGCTCACAGGAAGTATTGTATTGGTCTCTCTTGAACAGTAGTACGTTATTTGACCTGAATTGATGAAAACCTACACACAATCCTCAATATCAATAGAGGTACAACTCAAGTACAATAGTTAGTCTTCAAAGTGCCAACTGTCCCTGTTCATCCCCCAGACCTGGATGTGCTGATCGACAAGGCGGAGATTGAGGTCAAGGACCACGCCAAGAGCATGGACCGCTGGAAGAACGTAGAGAAGGAACAGAACGACGCCATCAACCATGACACCAAGGAGTTGGAGAAGATGACCAACCGACAGGTCCGCCTTTTGAATCGTCAGCTATATTAGAGTTCAGTGTTTCCATTATTTTGGATAGATTGGGGGTAAGGCCCTGCAATGGACTAGCATCCTGCCCAGTCAGTGTACAGAAACAGGAGATGGGCTCCTGCTCCTATGAGCCGTTCTGGCTCGCACAAACCAAGGCTACTTACTGTACCTTATTAGGATGCCCATTGACTGACCCCATGACGACCGCTAATCTTCCTGCGGTCCATACACACGACTAAAAATACATTCAACATAAGACTTGACCATTTATGTTGAAAGATGACAGTAGTAGACATTTGATAAGCAGATATTAGAATAGTTTAAAATACCTGATAGGTAACACCTGTTATTGCGCCTTGTGTCTCTGATCATTGCTGACGCTGTGTGATAATAAAGTACTACTACTAAAGCCATAATGCTACTGTTGCTACTCCTACTACAGGGCATGCTGCTGAAGAAGAAAGAGGAGTGCATGAAGAAGATCAGGGAGCTGGGGTCCTTACCCCAGGAGGCCTTCGAGAAGTACCAGACCCTCACACTCAAACAGGTGAATTCTCTCTCTCGGAATAAACACACACACACACGCACTCTCTCTCTCTAGGAGTATACACACACACTCCCTAGGGATAAACCTGCACACATACTCTGAACACACATTCTATAGGTAAACAAACTCTCTCTCTCTGGACTCCCTGTCCTGTTTTTAACTTTCAGGACTTTGATTAGCAGCCAAAGCCAAACAGTCACGACGACAATAATCTCAGAGAGCCTCCTCAAGCCTCGACCGAGGGGCCAGGGCCTGGTCACATACACACGGCTGAGACACCGCCCACTCACTCTCACACTTATGAAAGCAGCAGCAGCCACCTCACTGTGACTCAGACATCTAGTTAGCCGGCTCCTGCCGCCAGACATCCCTGGGCACCTTGGTGTGTGTCGAGTGGGCTGCTGGCTCATCTCTCATAAGTGTGTGTCTCCTTGACCAGACTAGAAATATCCCATACTTCGTGAGGATGAGCGTTAGCTTCCTTAATCTTTCTCCCCAAGACATTGAGTTTTGATTAGCTGGCCAGGTCCGATAGTGGATTCTAGAAGTGGATGAAGCCAAAGGATGATAGTCTACCTCTTATACAGCCTCTCTTTTTGATAGGTCTCTTGACTTGACATAGAAACTGAAGATTATTAATAGTTTTGAGTGTTTTGAAGGGATACGTGTCAGAGTTGGGATTATGGTTATTTCAACTCCTCTTCATACTCAAGAGATGATGATTAGAAATATCCTCTTTGGCACTTTGCCATCGAGCTTTTCGCCTGAATCGTGTATGTCTACAATACAGCATGCGTAGTAACGCGTTACCTCGTCTCTTCATCCAAATGTTCCTCTCCACAAGTTGTTCTGTAAGCTGAAGCAGTGCAACACAGAGCTGAAGAAGTACGGCCACGAGAACAAGACATGTTTAATGTTACCCTAACTCTCTCTCTCTCTTCCTCTCCCTCCCTCTGTAGCTGTTCCGTAAGCTAGAGCAGTGCAACACAGAGCTGAAGAAGTACAGCCACGTGAACAAGACATGTTTAATGTTACCCTAACTCTCTCTCTCTCTTCCTCTCCCTCCCTCTGTAGCTGTTCCGTAAGCTAGAGCAGTGCAACACAGAGCTGAAGAAGTACAGCCACGTGAACAAGAAGGCCCTGGACCAGTTTGTCAACTTCTCTGAGCAGAAGGAGAAGCTGATCAAGCGTCAGGACGAGCTGGAGCGAGGACACAAGTCCATCATGGAGCTCATGAACGTGCTGGAGCTCAGGAAGTACGAGGCCATCCAGCTCACATTCAAACAGGTACGTTGTCCTCACTGGGCAAGTACCCCTTCATTAGGTGACTGGTGCGCTTCAACCCTTGAATCAAAACCTCAATCGACTCTCAAATTGGTACGCTTTCAACCTGATTTACATCTCTAACAGATAGACTGTGATGCCTTCTGTACCCCTGAGCAAGGTCTCAATCAGAGTAGTCAACCCCCGAATAAGTCCTTAACCTTCAACACAAATGTTCATGATTTAACCATATGAAACTCAAGACTCCAAATGAAGGACATGGTTGTTGAGTTCTGTCAGCATGAGTTCAATCAAGCACATTCACATTGCTGGATTGATAATAGTAGTTTTTACTTACAAGCCCTTTTCATTTTACAGTAATAATCTCTGTTCCAAAGTGACTAACCAGGGCCTCCCGGGTGGTGCAGTGGTCTAAGGCCACCAGAGACTCTGGGTTCGAGCCCAGGCTCTGTCGTAGCCGCGACCGGGAGGTCCGTGGGGCAATGCACAATTGGCCTAGCGTCGTCCGGGTTAGGGAGGGTTTGGCCGGTAGGGATATCCTTGTCTCATCACGCACTAGCGACTCCTGTGGTGGGTGCACGGTGTTTCCTCCGACACATTGGTGCGGCTGGCTTCCGGGTTGGATGCGCGCTGTGTTATTAAGAAGCAGTGCGGCTTGGTTGGGTTATGTTTCGGAGGACGCATGGCTTTCGACCTTCGCCTCTCCCGAGTCCGTACGGGAGTTGTAGACAAGATAGTAACTACTAACAATTGGATACTATGAAAAGGGTGGTAAAATGTACATTTAAAAAAAAAACTATGACTTACCATATCATGACAAATTCCATCTTTCCTCTCCTCAGGTGTCTAAGAACTTCAGTGAGGTGTTCCAGAAGCTGGTTCCAGGGGGCAAGGCCACTCTGGTGATGAAAAAGGGTGACACGGAGGGGGGTCAGTCCCAGGACGAGGGGGAGGGGGGCACCGACAGCGAGAAGGGCTCAGGCTCTCAGAGCAGTGTGCCCTCTGTAGACCAGTTCACCGGAGTCGGCATCAGGGTAAGATTCTTTGTGGACAGGTGTGTGTGTGTGTGTTTTGACAGTGAACCCGAGAACCACTAGAGATATTTGTGATAAATAGTGTAAATGTCATATGTACTCTGAATAGCATATATGAGGTATTTTTTCTCCCAATTTTACACTGCTCTAATCAAAGAGAAGTCTCCCAGTGTCGATACCACATTACACTTATTTGTTATACGTACACAGTGACGACACCAATTGTTGGTCATGGAGATTTGGTTAAAAGTCATGAAATTCGATATGTCAATGTGTATGTAGAAAGTATTCATACCCACATTTTGCTGTTACGTCCTGAATTCAAAATAGATAAACATTCAAATGCATATCACCCATCTACACACATGCCCCATAAGGACAGTGAAAACATGTTTTCAGATTTTTTTAAAACAACTAATTTATAGAACATTTTATACAGAAATATCTCATGTAAATAAGTATTCACACCCCTGAGTCAATGTTACAATCATCTTTGGCAGCGATTACAGCTGTGAGTCTTTCTGGGTAAGTCTAAGAGCTTTGCACACCTGGATTGTACAATATTTGCCCATTATTATTTTACAAATTCTTCAAGCTCTGTCAAGGTGGATGTTGGTCATTGCTAGACAGCCATTTTCAAGTTTTGCAATAGATTTTCAAGCCAATTTAAGTAAAAACAGTATTAGTCTTGGTAAGCAACTCCAGTGTATATTTGGCCTTGTGTTTTTAGATTATTGTCCTGCTGAAAGGTTAATTTGTCTCTGTCTTTTGGAAAGCAGACTGAACCAGGTTTTCCTCTAGCTCCATTCCATTTATTTTTTATCCTAAACTCCCTAGTCGTTGCCGACGACAAGCATACCCATTACATGATGCAGCCACCACTATGCTTGAAAATATGAAGAGTTGTGTTGTGTTGTTGGATTTGCCCCAAACATAACGCTTTGTATTCAGGACAAAGTTCATTTCTTTGCCACATTTTTTACTTTAGTGCCTTATTGCAAACATTTTTTACTTTAGTGCCTTATTGCAAACATTTTTTAAAATGTATTCTTACATGCTTATTTTGACTTAGATTAGTATTGTGGAGTAACTACAATATTGTTGATCCATCCTCAGTTTTCTATCACAGCCATTAAACTCTGTAACTGTTTTAAGGTCACCATTGGCCTCATGGTTTCCTTCCTCTCTGACAACTGAGTTAGGAAGGACGCCTGTATCTTTGTAGTGACTGGGTGTATTTATACACCATCAATAGTGTCATTAATAACTTAACCAAGCTCAAAGGGATACATTTTTACCAATGGGTGCCCTTTACGAGGTATTTGTGGTTGACTCTGTGTTTGAATTTCACTGCTCGACTGAGGGACTTTGCAGATAATTGTATGTGTCGGGTACAGAGATGAGGTAGTCATTTATGTTAAACACTATTATTGCACACACATAGTGAGTCCATGCAACTTACTTGTTAAGCAAATGTTTACTCCTTAACATGTTCAGGCTTGCCATAACAAAGGGGTTGAATACTTACTGATTCAAGACATTTCAGCTTTTCATTTTTTATTATAAAAAAAAAAAAACACAATTCCACTTTGACATTATGGTGTATTTTGTGTAGCCCAGTGATACAAAATCTCTATTTAATCCATTTTAAATTCAGGCTGTAACACAACAAAATGTGGGAAAAGTCAAGGGGCGTGAATACTTTCTGAAGGCACTGTATGTGTATATCCTTTTCAATAATATTCCACATGTGTTTCTCTGGTCTTTCCCCCTCCAGGTGTCGTTCACGGGGAAGCAGGGGGAGATGAGGGAGATGCAGCAGCTCTCTGGAGGTCAGAAGTCCCTGGTGGCCCTGGCCCTCATCTTCGCCATCCAGAAGTGTGACCCCGCTCCTTTCTACCTGTTTGATGAGATCGACCAGGCCCTGGACGCACAGCACAGGAAGGCTGTCTCGGGTAATAACACCACTCATAGCAAATAAATACAGCATATTTTATACAACACAACCACTCACAGACTGCCTCCCTTGGATAAGAAGAGATGTAATAAGTGTGTTGAATTTACAGCTAGCCTTTCTGTCTTGATTTTCAATGGGTGGCAGGTAGCTTAGCAGTTAAGAGCGTTGGGCCAGTAACTGAAAGGTCGCTGTTTTAAATCCCCGAGCCAAGTCGGTTGATCGGCCCTTGAGCAAAGCACTTAACCCTAATTGCTCCTGTAAGTCACTCTGGAGTGTCTGATGAATGACAAATGTATCTGTAAAATAAATGTTCTGACTTTAATAAGTCTGTTGAATTTACAGCTAGCCTTTCTGTCTTGATTTTCAATGTTCGGCCATCTACAACCCTTGCATGGCTGCCCGAACTCCTTGCTCTGGCCAAACACTACGCCCATAGACGTTAGTTTATTCTCCACAATGAGTCCGGATCTGAGTACCTCCCCAACGATTTCTAGAACTCTAACATGTTGTGATTGGTCCCAGAAACGGATGGTTTGGGCCAGAGCACGAACACACTTAAGCAAAGCAGCAATTTGAAAATACTCTTGATTGGTTAGAAATGATCCAATAACTGTTGACTTTGTTTTGTACAACACCCATCATTTTGACGTCCCCACAAACTGCTTCAATGATGGCAGTCACAAACGGAAGTATATAGAGCAGTGGAAGAATTCAGTTTGAGTCGTCAGGCAACAACAATCCTTCAAGCAAGCATGAAGAAATGTAAGCATTATAACATATCTATAAATCTCTTATCCTTACCTGTGTGTTCCAGATATGATTGTAGAGCTGGCGGGCCATGCCCAGTTTATCACCACTACTTTCAGACCTGAGCTTCTGGAGTCAGCTGACAAGTTCTACGGAGTCAAGTTCAGAAACAAGGTGAAGTTACTTAAACGTTTATACGTTGGTCCACATCAGTATGAATGTGTGGGTACTGGCTACTCACTCACTGGCTAGTTTTAGACTAGTTTAACAACCTCTGGCATTCAGAGACGTGAAAAGTATGTTTCATAAGATGGTTGTCTCAGTAGAACTCAGACACAAGCATTGGTTACTCACTGTGTGTGTGTTTCCAGGTGAGTCACATTGACGTGATCTCGGCAGAGCAGGCGAAAGACTTTGTGGAGGACGACACTACCCATGGTTAAGAATAATCAACTCTTCCTCATCCACCTCCGTAGTGCACTGCCTAACTCTGAGCCTTCAGTCCTCTCCGCTCCGACAGAACTCAACCAGGACTCTATGGTCAGACATTATTGGAATCTATTCCCATTCTAGCGTCAGAACTCCCAGGTCCATCATCTAGCGTCAGAACTCCCAGGTCCATCATCTAGCGTCAGAACTCCCAGGTCCATCATCTAGCGTCAGAACTCCCAGGTCCATCATCTAGCGTCAGAACTCCCAGGTCCATCATCTAGCGTCAGAACTCCCAGGTCCATCATCTAGCGTCAGAACTCCCAGGTCCATCATCTAGCGTCAGAACTCCCAGGTCCATCATCTAGCGTCAGAACTCCCAGGTCCATCATCTAGCGTCAGAACTCCCAGGTCCATCATCTAGCGTCAGAACTCCCAGGTCCATCATCTAGCGTCAGAACTCCCAGGTCCATCATCTAGCGCTCAGTAGCTCCACCACTGTTCCCTCCTCTATGACATCGTTATGACGACGTCCATCGTCTTAGCGACCGAGGAGGGGAAATAAAAGTTCATTTTGTTTTTTTCTGGCCTGTTTTTATTAGATTTTTAACAATGTTTTCAGGTGGTCATGTTGATGTTTGAGATGAGGGTTGAATTTCAGTGCTGGCGCAGCCTTTGACCTCATTGTATATTGAAAATTGAGAACTTTTCAGATTTAAATGCATGTTCTTTTTTCATTTGAAACTGTTGGTCTGTGCTGATGTTGTGCCGAGGATTTTTCATCATAAATTGGTTGGTCACTTTGAATCTCAAACTGTGAGGTATAGTGAAAGACAGAGAAATAATAACCCGTTTGTCAGAATAATCTTTTTTAAGATATGACATATTATTAACTTGTTGTAATGTCGTTACCAGAAAAATGGTTTGAAACAATCTGATTTTTTTTGTATTCTTTCTTTTTGTTAACGGTGTCTTGGCATTCCCTGTTGTAGGTCATTATCTTGTAACCAGTTAGTTCTACACTGACTGCAGCATTTTAACTAGTTGTTTTCTCCATGTTACTCTATTAGAAAACAATAAAAATCGTATAAGGACATTTCCTGAAGAGAAGTTGTGTGCATTTGTAGTGAAGTAAGTTGTAGTGTGACATGTGATCTCTAGCATTATACCACTGGGTGGCGCTAGGTCACAAACTCTTCACCTCCTGAACCATACATCTGTCTGGTAACTTCATGGACCACGATTAAGATGAAGTTACACCACGAGGTGTAACGAGGGACCTATAATATACATAGTGAATGTCTAGAGGAGTGGCACAGAGATTGATTTGTGATCATGACACTTGATATCACCAAATGAGCCTACTGGTGTTTCATGCTGTAGGATGTAATATCAGACATGGGGATCATATCAGTGAAGAGGCTAGCTACCAGAAACCCAATTGAACATTCATTCAATGGTCACCATTGAATGAATTTCATTCTGCCATGCGGGACACCTAAATATGACAAATAAAATATATTTCTACCAATGAGCCTGACAGTATTTCTGAAGTTGGTTGATAAGATGTCAATCTGAAACAGTATAGTGGTATGACTAGTCAGGAAGGTAATGAAACCCAGATTAACATCTGATCAATGGCCCTAATTGAACCATTGAATGGATTTCAATCTGCCAAGTGGGACACCCAGAAGTTAATTGTGATCCTCTCGTCTTCTCACACTTTTTATTTTCTGTCTGATGAAATCCCCATGACCTAGCCTGGCCCAACGTCTGTTTGTGCTGTCTTGCCAGTTAGTCTCTCTGGGACTAGGGTAACCCAGTGCCCTGTTCATGAATGTGAAAGGGTGAGACCCCCCCCAGACCGTGTACCCAGAGTCAGCCAGACATCTGGGATAGATAGATAGTCATATGCTTAATGTCCCTACTGACCGTGACTACAGTACACTGATTACTGACCACCAGACTCGTCTCACACCCTGCCAACAGAACACCTCATACCCCTGTGCCCTGCCAGGCCCAAGCCATTAGCCAGGGAGCAGGCAATACTCCATGCTCTCTCACTGTTCTTAGTCAGCTGATCTGAACTCTGTATTTTATCCAAGTGTCAAGTAATTGCTGTCAGATGATCTGACATCTATCCAAGACTACCTAAGCAATGTTGCCCCTCTCTCGTCAGCTGAAATCAACTCACACCCCCTCCTCTTCCTACCATCCATTCCCTCTGCCTACTCCCGTTCTACTAAAATATATATCTATCATATTTAAATACAGTACTCTTTTCCTTCCCTCCACCCTCACCTCTACAGAACATATAAAATCATGTTTCCAACCTCCCCCACATCCTCTCTTCCTCCCCTGCAGGTTAGTGTTTTTTCTTCATGAATCTTGTTCTGGAGGCAGCTCTGCACGGTGGTCACTAGCTGGCACAGCCACAAAGTCATAACATCGGATTTTAAACCTAACCATAACCACATTGTTAACACTAATGCCTAAACCTAAGCTTTAATTAAGACTTTTTTTCATAATTTTTTTTTTTACAAAAGACAATTTTGACTTTGCAGCTGGCCTATCTAAGGGGAAGACTCATGACAATAAATGTCAACCTGCTCCTCCCCTCCATACCCTCCCACTCATCTAGCCCTCATATCCTGTGGAATCAGAGCTACAGGTTCCGCCCCCTATTCCCTTTATCGTGCACTACTTTTGACCAGGGTCCATAGGGCTCGGGTCAAAAGTAGTGCACTAAATAGGGAATAAAGTGCCATTTGGGATGCACCCACAGTAATCAACAGATGATCCCAAGCCCATAATCAGGCCAGAGACATAAAGCGAGAGAATAACTTCAATAAACCACAACATAAATCTGTCCGGGATGTACAGCCATTCACACCAACAAGTTAATTTGTTGTCCGACAGGTGCCGTTATACTGCTGGTACTGTACGAATCAGAGCTGGGTTCAAATACTATTTGGAATATTTCAAATGCCCGATCTGGGCTTGTCAGGCACAATTGAACCAATAGAATAGCTACAAAATAGCAAATCCCGCCCATCTGGCACTCCAGGCAGGTTAAAGCAATCACAAAAAGGATTTGAAATGTTCCTAATACTGTTTGAATCCAGGTCTGACTGTGGTGGTGAGGGACCAGTTATTAACACTGGATGCCCTGTCCTTGCACTGCGGTAGTCTGGTCTGACAGGATCTGTACAGTGTCACACATCCAATAAACATGTCATGGGGGAGAGGAGAAGTCAGGGAGATGAGACAACAGTTGTTAGGCTACTAGATGAGAGTCATGTTCACAAGGGCACCTCATGTGCAACTCCAGGGTCATGTTCATTAGGGCAGGCAACAGAAAATGCTTTTTACGTTTTGTAATTGCAACAGAAAATGAAAATGAGCAGATAGCGATCCCTCCCTTTTAAGTCAGTTTAGTTCTGTTTGGTGCCTAATGAACCCAGGGCTATGGTTGGCTGTGTGGGGCTGGGGTTGGAGGACTGGGGTTGGGGCTGCCCTCCCTCCCCCCGTTACCCTCGCAGGAGGCCAGTTTAGTGGTTCAGACACCATGGCGCCGGGTCCCAATGGAGATGAGATGGATTTACCCTCTAATTCAATTACTGTAATATTATATCAGTAGCACTTTATTTGATGGGACTAGTATTAAACTAGTGTTTGTTTGGTAACTAACTACCCAGAACTAAATGGTGTTGGTTTCAATGTAGCCCTTAGAGAGTGAGACATAAAATAAAGATGCAATAAATCAAACTACAGTTTAATAATGGATCTTTAATAAACGTGTTGAGTGAATGTTGTTGGATTAAATACAGTTTAATAATGGATCTTTAATAAACGTGTTGAGTGAATGTTGTTGGATTAAATACAGTTTAATAATGGATCTTTAATAAACGTGTTGAGTGAATGTTGTTGGATTAAATACAGTTTAATAATGGATCTTTAATAAATGTGTTGAATGGATCTTTAATAATGGATCTTTAATAAATGTGTTGAGTGAATGTTGTTGGATTAAATTCAGTTTAATAATTTAATAAACGGTTGATCTTTAATAAATCTTTAATAAATGTGTTGAGTGAATGTTGGTTTAATAATGGATCTTTAATAAACGTGTTGAGTGAATGTTGTTGGATTAAATACAGTTTAATAATGGATCTTTAATAAACGTGTTGAGTGAATGTTGTTGGATTCAGTTTGGCCGTAGTTGGAAATGTGGTAATATAATTTTAAATCATAGCCAATGACCTACAGTATGTATATGGGAATACACAACATCCACAGTTCCTAGTTGTTAACAGCTGTTACCCTACAGCCTGTACACCCTAACCCTCAACCACAACTCAACCCTAGCCTGTACACCCTAACCCTCAACCACAACCTAACCCTAGCCTGTACACCCTAACCCTCAACCACAACTCAACCCTAGCCTGTACACCCTAACCCTCAACCACAACTCAACCCTAGCCTGTACACCCTAACCCTCAACCACAACTCAACCCTAGCCTGTACACCCTAACCCTCAACCACAACTCAACCCTAGCCTGTACACCCTAACCCTCAACCACAACTCAACCCTAGCCTGTACACCCTAACCCTCAACCACAACCTAACCCTCCTGTAACAACCACAACCAACCCTAGCCTGTAACCCTCACCACAACTAACCCTCCTGTAACCACCCTCAACCACAACTCAACCCTAGCCTGTACACCCTAACCCTCAACCACAACTCAACCCTAGCCTGTACACCCTAACCCTCAACCACAACCTAACCCTAGCCTGTACACCCTAACCCTCAACCACAACTCAACCCTAGCCTGTACACCCTAACCCTCAACCACAACCACATCCCGGTTCGACCCAAACCTTAGCCTCAACCTTATCTCTTTACTCAGCATCGAAAGTCATTAGAATGTACATGACATTTGTTTTGCTTCTTCAATATTTTGGTTAGTGACACTAGGCTTGTTTCATCCTGTGCTTTTACAATCCTAACACCTAGTGTTAACTAAGTGTTGGTGTGTGAGTGCTGTTCAATTCCATAAAACGTTCCGAAGTGTTTACAAAGTCTTTTTTCACAACCATTTAAAACAGTCGTCTTTGTACCTCTTCCTCAAACCTAAACCCCCACTAATATAACACAGGAGACACAGCGTACCTGAACCCAGTGCCATGGTCAGCGCCATGCTCTGTCACTATGTCATTTTAGTTCTCCATAGAAGAACTGCATCTGCCATACCCGTGTGAACAATGGAATTTACGAGCTGTTGTCATCGGCGACGGCCGGTGCCTTCATTCCTTTTTTTAAGCCTATTTTATGAGGTCAGGCGTTCTCCACATAGATATGGAGGTAGCAACAGGGACCAACGTCCTCTGTGGATTGGGGGGCCGGCTCCAGGCATAAACGACTTAGAGCCCCAGGCCCCAGTAGGGTTAGAGTGAGCATGAGAGGGAGAGAGAATGAAAGAGCAAGATAATGAGAGAACAGACATGGCGAAATAGATACCTTCTTCTCACGCCATGGCCTTAGCCACAGCTGACCTGTGTGTGTGTGTGTGTGTGTGTGTGTGTGTGTGTGTGTGTGTGTGTGTGTGTGTGTGTGTGTGTGTGTGTACGTCAAATAACCGCCGTCGAGTCCAAACACAGAGGGTTTAGCATAATCCTCGACTCCCCCGCACATTGACTCTGTACCGGTACCCCCTGTATATAGCCTCCACATTGACTCTGTACCAGTACACCCTGTATATAGCCTCCACATTGACTCTGTACCAGTACACCCTGTATATAGCCTCCACATTGACTCTGTACCAGTACACCCTGTATATAGCCTCCACATTGACTCTGTACCAGTACACCCTGTATATAGCCTCCACATTGACTCTGTACCAGTACACCCTGTATATAGCCTCCACATTGACTCTGTACCAGTACACCCTGTATATAGCCTCCACATTGACTCTGTACCAGTACACCCTGTATATAGCCTCCACATTGACTCTGTACCGGTACCCCCTGTATATAGCCTCCACATTGACTCTGTACCGACTCCCTGTACCTCCACATTGACTCTGTACACACCCTGTATATAGCCTCCACATTGACTCTGTACCAGTACACCCTGTATATAGCCTCCACATTGACTCTGTACCAGTACACCCTGTATATAGCCTCCACATTGACTCTGTACCAGTACACCCTGTATATAGCCTCCACATTGACTCTGTACCAGTACACCCTGTATATAGCCTCCACATTGACTCTGTACCAGTACCCCCTGTATATAGCCTCCACATTGACTCTGTACCGGTACCCCCTGTATATAGCCTCCACATTGACTCTGTACCAGTACACCCTGTATATAGCCTCCACATTGACTCTGTACCAGTACACCCTGTATATAGCCTCCACATTGACTCTGTACCAGTACCCCCTGTATATAGCCTCCACATTGACTCTGTACCAGTACACCCTGTATATAGCCTCCACATTGACTCTGTACCAGTACACCCTGTATATAGCCTCCACATTGACTCTGTACCAGTACACCCTGTATATAGCCTCCACATTGACTCTGTACCAGTACACCCTGTATATAGCCTCCACATTGACTCTGTACCAGTACACCCTGTATATAGCCTCCACATTGACTCTGTACCAGTACACCCTGTATATAGCCTCCACATTGACTCTGTACCAGTACACCCTGTATATAGCCTCCACATTGACTCTGTACCGGTACACCCCTGTATATAGCCTCCACATTGACTCTGTACCGGTACACCCTGTATATAGCCTCCACATTGACTCTGTACCGGTACACCCTGTACCTCCACCTCTGTATATAGCCTCCACATTGACTCTGTACCGGTACACCCTGTATATAGCCTCCACATTGACTCTGTACCAGTACACCCTGTATATAGCCTCCACATTGACTCTGTACCGGTACCCCTGTATATAGCCTCCACATTGACTCTGTACCGGTACCCCTGTATATAGCCTCCACATTGACTCTGTACCAGTACCCCCTGTATATAGCCTCCACATTGACTCTGTACCAGTACACCCTGTATATAGCCTCCACATTGACTCTGTACCAGTACACCCTGTATATAGCCTCCACATTGACTCTGTACCGGTAACCCCTGTATATAGCCTCCACATTGACTCTGTACCGGTAACCCCTGTATATAGCCTCCACATTGACTCTGTACCGGTAACCCCTGTATATAGCCTCCACATTGACTCTGTACCGGTAACCCCTGTATATAGCCTCCACATTGACTCTGTACCGGTAACCCCTGTATATAGCCTCCACATTGACTCTGTACCGGTACCCCCTGTATATAGCCTCCACATTGACTCTGTACCGGTACCCCCTGTATATAGCCTCGCTTGTTATTTTACTGCTGCTGTTGAATTATTTGTTACTTTTATTTTCTACTTATCTATTTTTTACTTAACACTTTTTTTTAACTTCATAAAGCGTTGTTGGTTAGGGGCTCGTAAGTAAGCATTTCACTGTAAGGTCTATTCGGCGCATGTGATAAATAACATTTGATTTGATTTGGTAATGAGTCATAAAGGTAGCATATTCAAATGGTTTTCATTATAAAGCTAAGCCTAGATAATGACTTCTCACATCTGGTTAAATCCCCCGCAAAATAAACATCCCCAACGCCTTCATGGGAATGCCCTGCTGCCGTGTTCTGGGGAATGGAATTCTCAACTGTACCCTTCCTTCGTAAACGTTTCTGTTCTGGAAAACTGATCGTATGGAAAGGGAAGGGAGCTGCTCTTAACCAGGCAGGCCCGGGTGGATTGTTATGGTTGTCTGTGTTTTGGTGAATTATTGTGACGAAGTGATGAGACTAAACCATAGTCCGACAGGGACACACAGGAGCTTTTTGTTTCACTTTCATTTATTGTTTGTCAAAAAAATATATAATCCACAGGATTAAAATCTACTGTTAAAACCAAAAACACCCGTGTTGGAAAAAAATACTTTAAAATGTGTTTATTTAATAAAGATGGGCAACTCTCAGTTTATTAAAAATCTGTCAGTGCTACGGCATATTTCAATGCCATTTCTTATCGATTTGGTGCAATTTTGTGGTACATTTTCACAACTCTTAGTACAAAACTCAAAACACAATCAATAAGCCAGTTGTTTAATAACTCTAAGCACATTTTCAATCGACTAAGTACAACACACAAAATCATAGTCACTTTTTCACCAAACCTAATCAGTGTTTAATCTAAAATACATGTTTCACATTGCAATATATGTTCATATAAAGTAATTGCCTTTGCAACGCGCACGTTACTTTTAATATGATTCTCTTCTCTTTTGCTGGAAGACATTTGACTCTTACTTACTTAATCGAATTGCTCTTAAATGATGATCACTTAAATGTTTGGTAGACCTGTACATTTTACATGTCAATTGGTTTGTCTACTACGGATTCTGAGAACTACATAATGATTATGTATGTCTGTAAAGTAGAAACATAAAGCTTGTGATATACAGGGCATTCGGAAAGAATTCAGACCTCTTGACCTTTTCCACATTTTGAGAAATGTGAGAGAGAAAAATGGGAGAAATACAGGTGTGTCAAGCTTATAGCATCATACCCAAGAAGACTCGATGCTGTAATCGCTGCCAAAGGTGCTTCAACAAAGTACTGAATAAAGGGTCTCAATACTTATGTAAGTGTGATATTTCAGTGTTTATTTTTAATTTTTTACAAATTAGCAAGCATTTCAAAAAATATTTTTTTGCTTTGTCATTATGGACTATTGTGTGTAGATTGATGAGGGGGAAAAAAACAATTTAATGCATTTTAGAATAAGGCTGCAACGTAACAAAATGTGGAAAAAGTCTGAATACATTCCGAAGGCAACTGTAACTCAAACGTACCACTATGATGATAACTATTATGATTTTACTTCACAGTCAGTTTTTTACAAATCTGATATTGACAAGGTCAGAGATAAAATACAACTTTATTGGTCACGCATTTTAACATGTTACAGCAGGTGCAGCAAAATAATTGTGTTTTCTAGCTCTACGGTGCAGTAATACAATATCAATTCAATATGCAAATAATCCAGAAAGTCCAAAACAAGAATGAAATGCATCCCTTATACAGTAAACATGTATCCAAAAGGAAGTTTCTGGGGTCTTTTTGATTGGTGGGGGTGGGGTCACACTGCTTTACTAAAATTGCATTGGCCAATACAGCACTGTAATACTGTAATATATGCCATTTACGTAGCAGACACTTTGATATAAAGTGCCAACAGTCCACACATTTTGGTATGTGACCCCAGTGGGAATCGAACCCACAACTCTAGTGCCATGCTCTTATGAACTGAGCCACGTACAGGACCACTACAAAACATAAGTACAGTAAAATACAATACACGATTACAATACAGGTGGAAGATGTACAGTGAGGGAAAAAAGTATTTGATCCCCTGTTGATTTTGTACGTTTGCCCGCTGACAAAGACATGATCAGTCTATAATTTTAATGGTAGGTTTATTTGAACAGTGAGAGACAGAATAACAACAACAAAATCCAGAAAAGCGCATGTCAAAAATGTTATAAATTGATTTGCATTTTAATGAGGGAAATAAGTATTTGATCCCCTCTCAATCAAAAAGATTTCTGCCTCCCAGGTGTCTTTTATACAGGTAACGAGCTGAGATTAGGAGCACACTCTTAAAGGGAGTGCTCCTAATCTCAGTTTAGTGTTCCTAATCTCTGGATAAAAGACACCTGTCCACAGAAGCAATCAATCAATCAGAATCCAAACTCTCCACTCATTGTAGAATAATAGTGAAGATATCAAAACAATGAAATAACACATATGGAATACTGTAGTAAAAAAGTGTTAAACAAATCAACATATATTTAGATTCTTCAAAGTAGCCACTCCTTGCCTTGATGACAGCTTTGCACACTTTTGGCATTCTCTCAACCAGCTTCACCTGGAATTGAACTCTCAACCACTGAACATTCCGAAATTAAACTTTCGAACACTGAACATTCTAAAATAGAATTCTCAAACACTGAATATTATTTTTGAAAGTTTCATTACTCTATTCATCAAGGAACAAGTCAACAGTAAACATGTCATCCCCCACGAATGATGAGGGACCTATGTAACGAATGTCACGAGTCTCGGTTGAACGGGGTGAGGGCCATGACTTTTCAAAGTTTTCATGTTCAATCTCTTTTATAGCGCCACCATCTCGACAATCAGTGTAATTTCGTAAATGCCAGATTTCTATGGCAAGATGCACCATTCACTCAAGTTTCGTAAAAATTGGACCAATGGTGTCTGAGATACCGCGTGGGACGTACGAACGTACAGAGACAGATCCACAGTCCCCTCCCCGATTTCATCGCAGGGGACAAAAAGCACCTTCCTTCCTTCTGTCACAGGCTCAGTACAGTGGTAGTATCCCTCTCGTGGGCCAAAAATACACACATGTGTGTTCTCACACGGTTGAGTATGTACATGCCTGCATGCTCCTCCAGAGTCACCGGGGGTTGTCAACAAGAAATCTATCAGCTTTGCCATCAATCATCAAAACAGATGATGTGTAGATGTAGAGTTGATGTCTCCTGTCCAGGACACTGGGCCCTGAGCGGCCTGTTCTCTCTGCATTATCATGATTTATTTGTCTATCTAGTCAGAAGACATTCATCTCCCTGTCCGTGGTTCTAGCACATTGGGGAGGCTGACCTGTCTTCACACAGTCAAAAGCATCATGGTTTGATTAAGAGACGTACATGTTTTCAGGGATACAGATGTTGTTATGAACGTGACGCCGCTGAGTACACACTGGTTGAATCAACGTTGTCTCCACGTCTTTTCAATGAAATGACGTGGATCTAACGTTGAATAGACGTTCAATTGACGTCTGTGCCCAGTGGGAGATGACACATTTAACGAAGTGTTATACATGTGAAAAGTCCATTATGTTCCATCAGTAGGGTTAGGTTACAACTGAATGATAGAAACCAGCGTTTCAGGGAGAAAAACATCCATTGATGAAACAGTGGCCACTACTAGTTTGAGACAGGGGATACATTAGACGGGTCATGCAAAGTCATACATGTGAAATTGTCCGTTATGTTCCATTGGTAGGCCACTATTACATAAGGTGTGTTTTTATTCTGTCTGAATGATGTGGTTATACCATCAAGCCAGCCATTCAGGACTATCAATGAAAACTGTTGTGCTTTTATACTATATCTGGCAACGAGAAGAGAGAGGAAATCCCTGCTTAGACAATCCTCTACTCTTGTCCTGTGGAAACACGCCTAGGGTTGGTTGCCAGACATAATATTATGCCCCCGAGTAACCGTTTCTTGAATCAACTCCTCTGTTTAACGTGCATTATTCCACAGTCTGATCCCACCACCACCCTGTCCCTTCAGGCAGTGATACCACAGTCTGATCCCACCACCACCCTGTCCCTTCAGGCAGTGATACCACAGTCTGCACTCACCACCACCCTGTCCCTTCAGGCAGTGATACCACAGTCTGATCCCACCACCACCCTGTCCCTTCAGGCAGTGATACCACAGTCTGTCCCTGTCCCTTCAGGCAGTGATACCTGATCCCACCACCCTGTCCCTTCAGGCAGTGATACCACAGTCTGACCACCACCACCCTGTCCCTTCAGGCAGTGATACCACAGTCTGATCCCACCACCACCCTGTCCCTTCAGGCAGTGATACCACAGTCTGATCCCACCACCACCCTGTCCCTTCACCACCTGACCCACCACCACCCTGTCCCTTCAGGCAGTGATACCACAGTCTGCATCCCACCACCACCCTGTCCCTTCAGGCAGTGATACCACAGTCTGATCACCCCACCCTGTCCCTTCAGGCAGTGATACCACAGTCTGCACCACCACCCTGTCCCTTCAGGCAGTGATACCACCTGCACCCACCACCACCCTGTCCCTTCAGGCAGTGATACCACAGTCCCTTCAGGCAGTGTCCCTTCAGGCAGTGATACCACACTGCACTCACCACCCTGTCCCTTCAGGCAGTGATACCACAGTCTGCACTCACCACCACCCTGTCCCTTCAGGCAGTGATACCACAGTCTGATCCCACCACCACCCTGTCCCTTCAGGCAGTGATACCACAGTCTGATCCCACCACCACCCTGTCCCTTCAGGCAGTGATACCACAGTCTGATCCCACCACCACCCTGTCCCTTCAGGCAGTGATACCACAGTCTGATCCCACCACCACCCTGTCCCTTCAGGCAGTGATACCACAGTCTGATCCCACCACCACCCTGTCCCTTCAGGCAGTGATACCACAGTCTGATCCCACCACCACCCTGTCCCTTCAGGCAGTGATACCACAGTCTGATCCCACCACCACCCTGTCCCTTCAGGCAGTGATACCACAGTCTGCACTCACCACCACCCTGTCCCTTCAGGCAGTGATACCACAGTCTGATCCCACCACCACCCTGTCCCTTCAGGCAGTGATACCACAGTCTGCACTCACCACCACCCTGTCCCTTCAGGCAGTGATACCACAGTCTGATCCCACCACCACCCTGTCCCTTCAGGCAGTGATACCACAGTCTGATCCCACCACCACCCTGTCCCTTCAGGCAGTGATACCACAGTCTGATCCCACCACCACCCTGTCCCTTCAGGCAGTGATACCACAGTCTGATCCCCACCACCCTGTCCCTTCAGGCAGTGATACCACAGTCTGATCCCACCACCACCCTGTCCCTTCAGGCAGTGATACCACAGTCTGACCACCACCCTCCCTTCACCACCTGACCCTGTCCCTTCAGGCAGTGATACCACAGTCTGATCACCACCACCCTGTCCCTTCAGGCAGTGATACCACAGTCTGCCCACCCTCACCACCACCCTGTCCCTTCAGGCAGTGATACCACAGTCTGATCCCACCACCACCCTGTCCCTTCAGGCAGTGATACCACAGTCTGCACTCCCACCACCACCCTGTCCATTCAGGCAGTGATACCACAGTCTGCATCCCACCACCACCCTGTCCCACCACCACCCTGTCCCTTCAGGCAGTGATACCACAGTCTGCACTCACCACCACCCTGTCCCTTCAGGCAGTGATACCACAGTCTGATCCCACCACCACCCTGTCCCTTCAGGCAGTGATACCACAGTCTGATCCCACCACCACCCTGTCCCTTCAGGCAGTGATACCACTGAGTCCCTGATCCCACCACCACCCTGTCCCTTCAGGCAGTGATACCACAGTCTGATCCCACCACCACCCTGTCCCTTCAGGCAGTGATACCACAGTCTGATCCCACCACCACCCTGTCCCTTCAGGCAGTGATACCACAGTCTGATCCCACCACCACCCTGTCCCTTCAGGCAGTGATACCACAGTCTGATCCCACCACCACCCTGTCCCTTCAGGCAGTGATACCACAGTCTGATCCCACCACCACCCTGTCCCTTCAGGCAGTGATACCACAGTCTGATCCCACCACCACCCTGTCCCTTCAGGCAGTGATACCACAGTCTGCACTCACCACCACCCTGTCCCTTCAGGCAGTGATACCACAGTCTGATCCCACCACCACCCTGTCCCTTCAGGCAGTGATACCACAGTCTGCACTCACCACCACCCTGTCCCTTCAGGCAGTGATACCACAGTCTGATCCCACCACCACCCTGTCCCTTCAGGCAGTGATACCACAGTCTGATCCCACCACCACCCTGTCCCTTCAGGCAGTGATACCACAGTCTGCACTCACCACCACCCTGTCCCTTCAGGCAGTGATACCACAGTCTGCCCCCACCCCCACTGTAAAGTGAACCGGTAGAGAGGGTAGTAGCTGGCTCTGTAAAGTGAACTGGTAGAGATGGTAGTAGCTGACTCTGTAAAGTGAACTGGTAGAGAGGGTAGTAGCTGACTCTTTGAACCGGTAGAGAGGGTAGTAGCTGACTCTGTAAAGTGAACTGGTAGAGAGGGTAGTAGCTGACTCTTTGAACCGGTAGAGAGGGTAGTAGCTGACTCTTTGAACCGGTAGAGAGGGTAGTAGCTGACTCTGTAAAGTGAACTGGTAGAGAGAGTAGTAGCTGACTCTGTAAAGTGAACTGGTAGAGAGGGTAGTAGCTGACTCTTTAAGGGTAAAGTGAACCAGTAGAGAGGGTAGTTGCTAAATCTTCCACTCAGTACCTTTCTTCCCCAGTAGTGATTTATGATTGAAAGGGGTCCTAGGACTTTTGGCTCAGGCACAGAAGTCTAACCCCAGACAGACATGCAACCACAAAATGTGAATATTCTGACACGGTGTCCTAGGGAATTAGGGACTGGGAGCAGCCCCTACACACACGCATGCACACGCACACACGCCTGCACACAAACACACAGTCACACATACACACACGTGTGTGCCTGCTTGCATGTGTGTGTGTGTCTGTGTGTGTGTATGTGAGCATGAGGTGATAATCAACAGCGTGGCGTAAGGAGGACTCTTCCCCTGTTGTTACACACACCGTCCGAATATGATGCACACACTACCGCCACAGGGCCAGCAGACAGGGACTCCCAATTTGGTCAAGAGCCTTTTAACTTTACCACCCCCTCCCTCCCTATCCCTCCCTATCCCTCCAAACCTCCCCACCTCTGTCATTTCCTCAAACTCTTCATTCAACTGTCGTCGTTTACCTTTGAACACCCACCTCCCCTGGGGTTTTACTTTCTGTCACTGGGGAGAAGAGAGAGCGGAGAGAGGGAGAGAGAGAGAGAGGGAGGGAGAGAGAGAGAGAGAGAGAGAGAGAGAGAGAGAGAGAGAGAGAGAGAGAGAGAGAGAGAGAGAGAGAGAGAGAGAGAGAGAGAGAGAGAGAGAGAGAGAGAGAGAGAGAGAGAGAGAGAGAGAGAGAGGAGAGAGGGAGAGCTAAGGCCAGGGGCTTTGCTGGCTGCCATTGTCGCTGTCTGTCAGGAGAAGCACTGGGGAGAAAGCGAGAGAGAGGGAAGAGAGAGGAAAAGTTCCTGCTGAGTTAAAGTAGTCCACGGGACCACGCGTACAGTATTCAACAGCTTTCCTAGGCTGTCAGTCGGCCATCGCAAGGGAGAGAGAGAGGGAGAGAGAGAGGGAGAGAGAGAGGGAGAGAGGGAGAGAGAGAGAGAGAGAGAGAGAGAGAGAGAGAGAGTTACACCAAAGGATTTTTTATTTATAGCCCCTCCAACGGCAACAGTCAGTAACAACTTTTCTGAGGAGTGTGTGTGGTTGGTTAGTGGAGATAAAGGACTAGTTAGTGATTTTGTTTGGCCATGCAACAGGCCTGGGATAAGGCTCTCTTTGAGGCTCACATCGAAGGTGTCAAGAACGGCCAAACTGGTGAAATGTCGGGGAAAAGCCAAGGAGGATATATGGGAACCAAGACGTCCAACGAACACTTCCAGAGGTAAGGGAAATATTGCTGCAAATATACGCACATATACACACGTATGCTATGGGAAGACATATATATGTCATATTAAATACATGCCATGACTGTTATCCCAAAGGTATGTATGAAAATGAATTAGTTCCAAGGGGGATTTAGGAGGAATATATCAATTAATAAATGTCTCCTTAGCGGCATTGAGGGAATTCCAACTTCCAAGGAATAGGGATGTTGACGGAAGATTTGGCAGGCTGGTATTCATGAATATATCTTTCTCTAACTAGCTATGGATGATGGAATTCAAACTTCTGAACAACAGTTCCAAGGAATACTGTAGTCGGATGGTGGAAGATGAGTTATAGGGTATATACGTTTCAGAAAGGCTGTGGAAAGAGGAAAAAAACACTTCCCAAAACTCCTCAATGTCATCCCTGTGAGTAAGATGGATGAGGTGGAAGGGGTGGGCTCAATGGCCTACAATAAACAATCATTTATTTCACTGTGGCTCACTAGTGTTCATTCTCCCAGCGGAGTAGCACGGTCTCAAACAGAGTTTTACAGGCAGTCCTACCACGGAAATAGTCAGGAAGAGAGAAAAAGAGAAAACAGAGAATATTAGAATATTAGAACAAAGATCTGTCTCACTCCGCCTCAAACACACGCACCATATATGTTTATAACAGACAGTAAGGTCTCATATTGAAACACAAGCATTACTGTGCTCAACGTAAAGTAGGCAGGACGTACTAAAGGCAAAACTGAAAATAGTAGATTGAAGTTTTTAATTTTGTTGAAATTAAAATACATTTGCTCATCATAGTTATACAGAACTTTAGTATGTTGAAGAATGTATTAGTCGTTTCTCCTTATATTTGTGTTTCCCTTTGTTTTGATGTTATTATACTTTTATTTGTTCGTTTTTTAGTATTTCTTCTTTAGAGAATATTAGCACAAAAGTCCACTGGGTTAGACTGAAACCCGTGCTTATATGAGTTGAGGAACTTGAGAAGTAAATGTGTGTTAAATATTCCTCTTAAATAATGAATACATCATTGTTTTAGTTAAATAAATAAGCAATAAATAAGCAATAAACAGCCCAAGAGATTCTACAGACGCCAGTGAAAACCCTGACTTTCTAAATGAACGTGAGCTAAATACGAGACCTTTCATTAACAACTTGTATCAACCCTTATATGAGAAGTTGGATGGAGACCTTGTGACAACAACTTTATTGTTATTTATATAACTATAACGTTATGGAATATTCTGTTCTCAATATAGTGTAGAATAAATCATATATATTTGTTTTTAAGAGAAATCACAAATACAATGTTTACCACTTTTTTTTTTTACCACCAGCCTTTAGCTTCTCCTCGGCCAAATTAACTTGCCATTCAAACACATTACACAAGTTGTAGTAAATACATATTTTATTTATTTCACTAGTTTAAAATACTACAATATGTATTATCGATAATGAAGAGATGAATTGGGTTTATTGAAGACTATCTCATTCTATGAAAAGTAAACTGACAATTTTATCTAATCCCCCTACAGTGAAGTTAGATATCCACTTCATTTTATTATAATGTCCCATCTTATGCTTACATTGTCAGTGGAACAAATGCCATAGCAAAAATAAATCATTATTTGATATCAGGTTCAACATTTAACTTTGTAATCTTATGTAAAAAAATAATAATATGTAATAAATAATCTTATATGTACAATGCAATCAATTGCCTTTGGTGTCTTCTTCAAAAAGTGCATTTGATACAATATTACAGTAACGACACATACGGAATTTCCTAAATCATGATTATTTTCAGGTGTGTAAAGTTTACAGCGTGAATTTCCTAAACCATGATTATTTTCAGGTGTGTAAAGTTAACCAGCGTGAATTTCCTAAACCATGATTATTTTCAGGTGTGTAAAGTTAACCAGCGTGAATTTCCTAAATCATGATTATTTTCAGGTGTGTAAAGTTTACAGCGTGAATTTCCTAAACCATGATTATTTTCAGGTGTGTAAAGTTAACCAGCGTGAATTTCCTAAACCATGATTATTTTCAGGTGTGTAAAGTTAACCAGTGTAATTTAACTGATTATCTATCTTGTATTATGCAACCTTACATGTTGAAAAGAAACAGGTATTATCTTATTTGCTAATCATTGACATATTTTCCACTGATTAAATATATTTTTGTGAATGTATATTAAGAAAGCTGTAATTATTGACTGTATTAAAATTGTATTCAACATAGGTGTGAATACTTATGCAAGGGTAGTTTAAACTGGATTTAGTCTGGTTTATAATAGATTATCAATGTTAACTTCTCAATGTTGACTCTTATATAACATTGACTTTCAGTGTTAACTTTTACAACAATAAAGTCAGCCTTTGTTTTTGCTAGTACTAATAAAGTTGGCCCAACTGTTTTCTGGCGTGAAGCCGCTGTACTGTCCATGTCTTTGTACACCTAGTGTACATGAAAAAGTGTACAAGCAGTATTTTAGTGCACTAATATGTACAATTTGACCATAGAAAACCCCACATTTGACCATGTAAACCAGTGAGCCATGGTAAAGTATGCTGTTTGAAGGAGGAAAATGTCACAGTTTAAAGGGAGTTTATGGGGACTTATCATGATGGAGTAACTAGAAAAGGGGAGAGATCATAAGGAATATGTCAGATTACATGTCTCGCGGCTTAAAATATATAAGACGTCATTCGGTATAAAAGTCGTGAGAGAAACGATCTGCTCGATCAAGACAAGCGAATGCAGCACGGCACAGCACGGCACGGCACGGCACGGCACGGGTTCTTGATGTCTGTTTCTAAATCACTTTTTAAATGTCATTTTTACCAACAAATGTACATTTATTACCGTTACTGCAACCAAAATCTATATTTTTTTGAATTATAGCCCAGTGAAACAGCACAGGTAGGCGATTTTTCTTGACGCTTCGATGTTTGATCGTCGTCACAGAATATAATATGAGTCTATGAACTAGGCCTCATGTGTTTGAGTTTGAGACAGTAAATAGTAGAGTAAATATGTGCAATTTACACCCCTGTTTTACAAGCCCTCTGAGTAACGATAAGGAAACGAGTAAGAATTTGACTGGGGATGGAACGGAAAATAGTTAAATGTGTGTGTTAGTGTGTGTGCACACCCGTGTGTGTTTGTGTGTGCATTTGCGCACGTGTATGCACGCGTGTGTGTGCAGAGAGGCGTAGGTTCAAGCGGCCATGTTTGTGTGTTGCTGAGCTAGAAAGTGAAATGTTAGAGCAGTCCTTATATGGCTTGCCTGCCCACTCATTCTATTTTAAAACAGCAACAATTTCTATATATGCAGACCCCTCACCTGACACACAACATGGTTTATAGCCGTCCATCAATTAGAAGAACATAGAATGATTAACCTCTCTACACATGATTTATAGCCTACTCACCAGTCCTAACTAATAATACACATTCATTTTGGGTCACAGTACAATTAAAGGGAACGTTCAGGCTGTTACAAATGTAGACATTTGTAGTCTCTCCTTGACCATAAACTGCTTTAAAGATGAGAAAACAAAAATGTACATTTGAAATTTGGTTGAACTATCAACTTGCATCCATTTCTTGAAATGTGTGTAATTACATGTACATAGTAACCACTTTAGTAGCTAATTCAATAAAACATGACCTCACCCAGTGAATTGTAAATAAATCATTGTTTCATGTAGAGAACCTGCTTTAACTGTGGACAGATGTGGAGATAACTGATTATTCGGATTATAGATCAAATGTCTTTTGTTAAAAGGAGAAGTCTTCAGTCACGGTCTTTGTCCCCCCAAAAAAACTCCACTAATTTGTTGTATTTATCTGGATAAATGTGTCTAGGTATAGACACGGATGGAATTACTTTTACACATCAATATACGCTACTTGTTTGTATAAAGTTAAGCAGTAGACCCTTATGTGCTCTCTCTCTCTCACTACTCTTTGTTGAGTCAGTTAAGTTTTGATGTAACCTAGTCTCAGCCCAGCTTTAGAGCACCTGTCACGCCTGTGTGAGTTATACTTTTACAGGACACAGGTTTTCTATCTTAGCGTAATGGGAATACCAGTTCCCGAGGCATCTTAACATATGTTAAGGCTTCACACAAGTAACCATATCATAACATAGCCCAGTACTGTAGTTTATGTACTATACATTACTACTACCGCAGGTTCTATACATTACGGGAATACCAGGCAGTTCCTCTCTTAGCTGTTCCTGAACCAGGAACCAGGAACCACATGTTAAAGTTTTACACCCAACGAGCCATAACATAGTACAGTAGGGAAGTTTATGTATCGCCTTACACAGTGCTTCATTCATACCTCTCTGTCTTACACACTCTCCCCTTTCTCTCTCTCTCCCCCTTTCTCTCTCTCCCCTTTCTCTCTCTCTCTCTCTCTTTCTCTCATCCCTCTCTTTCCCCAGCTGTGTGCTTTATATCACCCTGCCCAGTTTGTCAGAGAAGGGGAAGTTGCCTCTGACCCCTCTTCTTAGGCAGCACTGATTAGCGCCCCAGACACCATTCTAGGCCCACAACTCATCTGCAGCCTGAAGTGCAGGGCTGTTTTTCTTCTGCCATTTAGTAGTCTCTATATCTCTTTCTCTCTCACTTCCCCCCCTCTCTCTCATCTGCAGCCCCTACAGAAAGACTGCCTCCTCAGTGAACGTTCCTCTGAGGCTGTAGAACATTTTATTGTTGTGAATGTTGTTGTTTTCTTTCTATTCTTCTCTAGCTGTTGTTAATGTTATGGATGTTATTGTTGTTTAGCTATTCTTCTCTAGCTGTTGTTAATGTTATGGATGTTATTGTTGTTTAGCTATTCTTCTCTAGCTGTTGTTGTTGTTATGGATGTTATTGTTGTTTAGCTATTCTTCTCTAGCTGTTGTTAATGTTATGGATGTTATTGTTGTTTTCTTTCTATTCTTCTCTAGCTGTTGTTGTTGTTATGGATGTTATTGTTGTTTAGCTATTCTTCTCTAGCTGTTGTTAATGTTATGGATGTTATTGTTGTTTAGCTATTCTTCTCTAGCTGTTGTTGATGTTATGGATGTTATTGTTGTTTAGCTATTCTTCTCTAGCTGTTGTTGTTGTTATGGATGTTATTGTTGTTTAGCTATTCTTCTCTAGCTGTTGTTGTTGTTATGGATGTTATTGTTGTTTAGCTATTCTTCTCTAGCTGTTGTTGATGTTATGGATGTTATTGTTGTTTTCTTTCTATTCTTCTCTAGCTGTTGTTGATGTTATGGATGTTATTGTTGTTTTCTTTCTATTCTTCTCTAGCTGTTGTTGTTGTTATGGATGTTATTGTTGTTTAGCTATTCTTCTCTAGCTGTTGTTAATGTTATGGATGTTATTGTTGTTTAGCTATTCTTCTCTAGCTGTTGTTGATGTTATGGATGTTATTGTTGTTTAGCTATTCTTCTCTAGCTGTTGTTGTTGTTATGGATGTTATTGTTGTTTAGCTATTCTTCTCTAGCTGTTGTTGTTGTTATGGATGTTATTGTTGTTTAGCTATTCTTCTCTAGCTGTTGTTGTTGTTATGGATGTTATTGTTGTTTAGCTATTCTTCTCTAGCTGTTGTTAATGTTATGGATGTTATTGTTGTTTTCTTTCTATTCTTCTCTAGCTGTTGTTGTTGTTATGGATGTTATTGTTGTTTAGCTATTCTTCTCTAGCTGTTGTTAATGTTATGGATGTTATTGTTGTTTAGCTATTCTTCTCTAGCTGTTGTTGTTGTTATGGATGTTATTGTTGTTTAGCTATTCTTCTCTAGCTGTTGTTGTTGTTATGGATGTTATTGTTGTTTAGCTATTCTTCTCTAGCTGTTGTTAATGTTATGGATGTTATTGTTGTTTTCTTTCTATTCTTCTCTAGCTGTTGTTGTTGTTATGGATGTTGTTGTTGTTTAGCTATTCTTCTCTAGCTGTTGTTGTTGTTATGGATGTTATTGTTGTTTTCTTTCTATTCTTCTCTAGCTGTTGTTGTTGTTATGGATGTTGTTGTTGTTTAGCTATTCTTCTCTAGCTGTTGTTAATGTTATGGATGTTATTGTTGTTTTCTTTCTATTCTTCTCTAGCTGTTGTTAATGTTATGGATGTTATTGTTGTTTAGCTATTCTTCTCTAGCTGTTGTTAATGTTATGGATGTTATTGTTGTTTTCTTTCTATTCTTCTCTAGCTGTTGTTAATGTTATGGATGTTATTGTTGTTTAGCTATTCTTCTCTAGCTGTTGTTAATGTTATGGATGTTATTGTTGTTTTCTTTCTATTCTTCTCTAGCTGTTGTTAATGTTATGGATGTTATTGTTGTTTAGCTATTCTTCTCTAGCTGTTGTTAATGTTATGGATGTTATTGTTGTTTTCTTTCTATTCTTCTCTAGCTGTTGTTGATGTTATGGATGTTATTGTTGTTTAGCTATTCTTCTCTAGCTGTTGTTGTTGTTATGGATGTTATTGTTGTTTAGCTATTCTTCTCTAGCTGTTGTTAATGTTATGGATGTTGTTGTTGTTTAGCTATTCTTCTCTAGCTGTTGTTGTTGTTATGGATGTTATTGTTGTTTAGCTATTCTTCTCTAGCTGTTGTTGATGTTATGGATGTTATTGTTGTTTAGCTATTCTTCTCTAGCTGTTGTTAATGTTATGGATGTTATTGTTGTTTAGCTATTCTTCTCTAGCTGTTGTTAATGTTATGGATGTTATTGTTGTTTAGCTATTCTTCTCTAGCTGTTGTTGTTGTTATGGATGTTATTGTTGTTTAGCTATTCTTCTCTAGCTGTTGTTGTTGTTATGGATGTTATTGTTGTTTAGCTATTCTTCTCTAGCTGTTGTTGATGTTATGGATGTTATTGTTGTTTTCTTTCTATTCTTCTCTAGCTGTTGTTGTTGTTGTTATGGATGTTGTTGTTTTTCTATTCTTCTCTTGTTGTGATGACTCCTATTGCAGACACAGTATGTCCATACTGTAGTATGACTAGGGGTTTAGCCTAGCGAGGGGATAGCTGTCCCTACTGTAGTATGACTTATGGTTTAGCCTAGCGAGGGGATAGCTGTCCATACTGTAGTAGGACTTATGGTTTAGCCTAGCGAGGGGATAGCTGTCCATACTGTAGTAGGACTTATGGTTTAGCCTAGCGAGGGGATAGCTGTCCATACTGTAGTAGGACTTATGGTTTAGCCTAGCGAGGGGATAGCTGTCCGTACTGTAGTAGGACTTATGGTTTAGCCTAGCGAGGGGATAGCTGTCCGTACTGTAGTAGGACTTATGGTTTAGCCTAGCGAGGGGATAGCTGTCCGTACTGTAGTAGGACTTATGGTTTAGCCTAGCGAGGGGATAGTTGTCCGTACTGTAGTAGGACTTATGGTTTAGCCTAGCGAGGGGATAGCTGTCCATACTGTAGTAGGACTTCAGGACTAATGGTTTAGCCTTGCGAGGGGATAGCTGTCCATACTGTAGTAGGACTTATGGTTTAGCCTAGCGAGGGGATAGCTGTCCATACTGTAGTAGGACTTATGGTTTAGCCTAGCGAGGGGATAGCTGTCCGTACTGTAGTAGGACTTATGGTTTAGCCTAGCGAGGGGATAGCTGTCCGTACTGTAGTAGGACTTATGGTTTAGCCTAACGAGGGGATAGCTGTCCGTTCTGTAGTAGGACTTATGGTTTAGCCTAGCGAGGGGATAGCTGTCCGTTCTGTAGTAGGACTTATGGTTTAGCCTAGCGAGGGGATAGCTGTCCATACTGTAGTAGGACTTATGGTTTAGCCTAGCGAGGGGATAGCTGTCCATACTGTAGTAGGACTTATGGTTTAGCCTAGCGAGGGATAGCTGTCCGTACTGTAGTAGGACTTATGGTTTAGCCTAGCGAGGGGATAGCTGTCCATACTGTAGTAGGACTTATGGTTTAGCCTAGCGAGGGGATAGCTGTCCATACTGTAGTAGGACTTATGGTTTAGCCTAGCGAGGGGATAGCTGTCCGTACTGTAGTAGGACTTATGGTTTAGCCTAGCGAGGGGATAGCTGTCCATACTGTAGTAGGACTTATGGTTTAGCCTAGCGAGGGGATAGCTGTCCGTACTGTAGTAGGACTTATGGTTTAGCCTAGCGAGGGGATAGCTGTCCGTACTGTAGTAGGACTTATGGTTTAGCCTAGCGAGGGGATAGCTGTCCGTACTGTAGTAGGACTTATGGTTTAGCCTAGCGAGGGGATAGCTGTCCATACTGTAGTAGGACTTATGGTTTAGCCTAGCGAGGGGATAGCTGTCCATACTGTAGTAGGACTTATGGTTTAGCTGTCCATACTGTAGTAGGACTTATGGTTTAGCCTAGGGGATAGCTGTCCGTTCTGTAGTAGGACTTATGGTTTAGCCTAACGAGGGGATAGCTGTCCGTACTGTAGTAGGACTTATGGTTTAGCCTAGCGAGGGATAGCTGTCCGTACTGTAGTAGGACTTATGGTTTAGCCTAACGAGGGGATAGCTGTCCATACTGTAGTAGGACTTATGGTTGTAGCCTAGCGAGGGGATAGCTGTCCATACTGTAGTAGGACTTATGGTTTAGCCTAGCGGGGGATAGCTGTCCGTACTGTAGTAGGACTTATGGTTTAGCCTAGCGAGGGGATAGCTGTCCGTACTGTAGTAGGACTTATGGTTTAGCCTAGCGAGGGGATAGCTGTCCAAGTAGGACTTATGGTTTAGCCTAACGGGGGATAGCTGTCCGTACTGTAGTAGGACTTATGGTTTAGCCTAGCGAGGGGATAGCTGTCCGTACTGTAGTAGGACTTATGGTTTAGCCTAGCGAGGGGATAGCTGTCCGTACTGTAGTAGGACTTATGGTTTAGCCTAGCGAGGGGATAGCTGTCCATACTGTAGTAGGACTTATGGTTTAGCCTAGCGAGGGGATAGCTGTCCATACTGTAGTAGGACTTATTGTTTAGCCTAGCGAGGGGATAGCTGTCCGTACTGTAGTAGGACTTATGGTTTAGCCTAGCGAGGGGATAGCTGTCCGTACTGTAGTAGGACTTATGGTTTAGCCTAGCGAGGGGATAGCTGTCCTTACTGTAGTAGGACTTATGGTTTAGCCTAGCGAGGGGATAGCTGTCCGTACTGTAGTAGGACTTATGGTTTAGCCTAGCGAGGGGATAGCTGTCCGTACTGTAGTAGGACTTATGGTTTAGCCTAGCGAGGGGATAGCTGTCCATACTGTAGTAGGACTTATGGTTTAGCCTAGCGAGGGGATAGCTGTCCATACTGTAGTAGGACTTATGGTTTAGCCTAGCGAGGGGATAGCTGTCCATACTGTAGTAGGACTTATGGTTTAGCCTAGCGAGGGGATAGCTGTCCGTACTGTAGTAGGACTTATGGTTTAGCCTAGCGAGGGGATAGCTGTCCGTACTGTAGTAGGACTTATGGTTTAGCCTAGCGAGGGGATAGCTGTCCATACTGTAGTAGGACTTATGGTTTAGCCTAGCGAGGGGATAGCTGTCCGTACTGTAGTAGGACTTATGGTTTAGCCTAGCGAGGGGATAGCTGTCCATACTGTAGTAGGACTTATGGTTTAGCCTAGCGAGGGGATAGCTGTCCGTACTGTAGTAGGACTTATGGTTTAGCCTAGCGAGGGGATAGCTGTCCATACTGTAGTAGGACTTATGGTTTAGCCTAGCGAGGGGATAGCTGTCCATACTGTAGTAGGACTTATGGTTTAGCCTAGCGAGGGGATAGCTGTCCATACTGTAGTAGGACTTATGGTTTAGCCTAGCGAGGGGATAGCTGTCCGTACTGTAGTAGGACTTATGGTTTAGCCTAGCGAGGGGATAGCTGTCCATACTGTAGTAGGACTTATGGTTTAGCCTAGCGAGGGGATAGCTGTCCGTACTGTAGTAGGACTTATGGTTTAGCCTAGCGAGGGGATAGCTGTCCGTACTGTAGTAGGACTTATGGTTTAGCCTAGCGAGGGGATAGCTGGGGGGATATCTGTCTCCAAAGAATAACTGTAAACATTTTTATTTATCTGTTAAATTTTTATTTATCTGTTAGTGCTGTTAATGCACTCTTAGAAGAAAAGGTGCTTTCTAGAGCCTTAAAGGGTATTTTGACTGTCCTCGTAGGAGAACCTTTTGAAGAACCGTTTTTGGTTCTGAGTAAAACCCCTTTGGTTCCAAGTAGAACACCTTTGTGTACAACCCAAAAGGGTTGTACCTGGAACTAAAAAGGGTTGCACCAAGAACCAGAAATGGTTCTGTTATGGGGACAGCCGAAGAACCCTTTTGGAACCAGAGTGTAGCATGCAGGATATGGTACTGGGGTGTGGCTGATGACAGGTAAAGACCTGTGGAAAACATGGAGAACATGTTCTGAAAGCCACGATGGTGTAGAGAACAATAGCTCACCATTGATGCTGATGATCCCGCTGAAGGTCTCAGAAAGACAAATGGTTGAAGGTGCCACATTCATGTTCTCTTGCAAAAAGCACTCGACTACATTAAAATGCTATTACAGCATGTTTTTACAACATTGTTACCATAGTAGTTATATTGTTATTACACAAGTATTTGAACAAAATAATACAATAATCATAAACACCATAAGGACCATGAATGTTAAATGCTGCAGTAAAGTGCTATAAAGTGAAGTAAAGTGCTACAGTTGATGAGAAAGAAGGTGTCAGTAGTTCTGTCACACTGACCAGACAGATAGGGGGACATTAACCAAAGCTCTCTAATGTGTTTACCCAGGTCCAGCACGGCATAGTACCCCCTGCCAGGCAATAACAATGTCAGCCTTGACATTAATTAGTGGCTAGATGATTAATTAGTGGCTAGATGATTGATTATTGGCTAGATAATTGATTAGTGGCTAGATGATTGATTAGTGGCTAGATGATTGATTAGTGGCTAGATGATTGATTAGTGGCTTGATTAGTGGCTAGATGATTGATTAGTGGCTAGATGATTGATTAGTGGCTAGATGATTGATTAGTGGCTAGATGATTGATTAGTGGCTAGATGATTGATTAGTGGCTAGATGATTGATTAGTGGCTAGATGATTGATTAGTGGCTAGATGAACAGCTCTGGGATAGTAGACTAACAGTAGGGGGACATCAAGTTGAAATAGCATTACCCCACTTTGTATTTGTTTATTCAGGGAGAGGCAGGTTTATTTTAATTTTTATTTACATAACCTTTATTTAACTAGGCAAGTCAGTTAAGAATAAATTCTTATCTACAATGATGGCTAACCCCGGCTAAACCCGGACGACAGGTGGCTTGTCTTAATCCTTGTGCCTCTGTGAAAGTAAACAGTTTACCGAGTCAAGCCGGGGCATGGCAGTAAGGAGAGCGATATAAAAACAATACTCTGTGTGGCTGTTGCTTCTTATAAAATGGATTTAGAAAATACCATTAGAAGGACGTTAGCAACGTTAGCATGACACACTAACTGCCTTGGTGCCAGGGGACAGATCTTATTTGCTCTGCCCAACCACAGTAGGCCACAGTAGGCCACAGCTGCAACACACACAGACCACCGACTAAGGCCTATTTGTAGATAGATGATTTTGTTCTATCATGGTCCCAGATCTGTTTGTCCAGTCTTGCCCATTCCTATGGTCAGCTGGCAGGCACAAACTGATCTGGACAGGGATCATTTAATTCCTCCCTTGCTACAGAAGTTGTGTATTTGGAGCAACACCTACTCCTCTTCCTCCTCTTCCCTCACCTTCCTCCTTCTTCCTCTCCACCTCCCATTTAACCCTGGACCCTGAGCATGTGTTCATTGCTGTGTTGACACCTGGCAGCAACTGGGCTAATCTGTATGATAAATGTCTGACAGGTCCGTGGCACTAAGAAAGCAGCACGGAGCTCCTTGACCAGGATGCTTCAGTTAGTGCTCTTGACCTGACTCACTAGCATGTGGTTTCACAAAGATGTGTTCAGAGCAGGTTGTGTTTGAATAGTGTTGTGGGCACCGGGCATTAGGAAACTTTTATCAAGGGGAAATGAACAGATATTGGAAAGCTAGAAGGTTAGGTGGCAGACAGGTGTGTCAGAGCTCCTAACTCCTGACTCGAATACCACATGGTCATATTTACAGATTGATGTTGCTTCAACAGCTTTTTTAGAAAAGTAATGTCAAGCGAAAATATGTTGATATCGGAAAGGTAGGCTTACCCAGGTCAACCTTTCTAATGTTTGCATAGTGTAACCCAGTGGAATTAGGAGAAGGTGCCCCCGGCTGTGAGGTTGAGGTTTCTGAGGTCTTTGACACCTGTCTGACGATCTACTGTGTTGTTTCACAAAGTCTTTCTTCCTTTAGAGAAATAAGAAACTGATATTGAAAAGGTACTCAGATATTTTGGTTGATAGTTGATACATGCGGAAGACCAAAGTCAGCTTCTCTCTTTTGTTCAAACGAAACCCTCAAATCTATCAAGTGTGCCTACGTCTGTAAAATAACATCTATGCTTCTCAGGAATCTTTGTCACATCAGATAAATCATTGTAACTTAAATTACAAAACTGTATGATTTGATTGGTTAAGTACAAGGTGTGTGATGTCATAGAAACGTTGCAAAGTCACAAAATATCAGTGTTCAGAAGAATTAAGGCTGGTGATCCCAATCTAGCAGGGATCTCTCTCACAGGTGCTTGTGCCCAAATATTGATGCCTTACTCAGTTTCCCTATCAAAATCCTTCGAGCTGTACTATAGGACTGAAAGAGCCTTAAAGCAGCCAGATTAAACATAACAATTAATTACACCATTGATAATATATTCTCCTATAGATACTGTTTGTGACAACTATGACACCAGACCTACCCTACAAGGTACAGATGTAGGATCTCAATTTGATCACCCTTCTGTTGCTGAGAATTCTACTGCACAGCAGTAAATGCAAACCTGTAGTGTATTTGAGGTTTAAAAAGGCTTCTAAAGTTTTTAATTTCAGACTTGATTTTCCCCTTATGAAAAATCTACAAAAAATGTCCATGAATTATAATCCACATAATAATTCACATTTCCTGTTATTGCAGGATTATGTCCCTGCTGTAGCAAACGGCCTCCTACATCCGTAGAGATTTTTGTTGGATATGAAAGAGTCTTCTTTCCTTTACGGCTTCAAGAGAATTTGTGGCCTGGTCCCAAAACTGTTTGTGCTGTTGCCAATGATCAGAGGAGTTGACAAGACACCACAAAATGATCTGCGACCAGGCTAGGAAATCCAGAACATTCTATCGAAAGCATCTTATGAACAGGAGGGCTGAATAATGACCCAATGGTAAAACAAAATCAGAGTAGAGGTGTGGAGTGTGTCGACTTAACAGTCCTAAGCATCTGGAACTTTGTTCAGAACGAGAGGATTTTGAAGGGGTTTAAACGCCTGTTTGATAACTCAAGGTTGACAGGCGAGAGTTTAGCCGACTTTAGATAAGCGCTCAATGAAAGATTCTCCCTCGGCTTGTTGTTTCTTACACAGCCAAGAGCTTTTCACACACAGAGGTGGGAATCAGAGAGATATACTGTATTCATTTCCACAGATCATCACATTTTCAGCCTTTGTTGTGGAAGGCTCCTCTCTGGGAATTCTATTCCTTTACTACTACAGAAATACAGTGGATATTTAGTGCAATTTGCAGCTGGAAATCTAACTAAATAGCCTATCTCCTTTAAAGTACTCATTTAAGGTATTAGATCATATGTCACCATAATGGGCCCATTTACTGGTAGGTCTTTGTCTTGTACTGTAATTTAGAAGGCCAATCTGGCAACATGTAAACGTCCTAGTCAGTGTGAAACAGTATCTAAAATTAAAGAGCTGTTCATGTAGATCACACTAGGAATGGTCATGGTGAATGTGGGACAGGCTGTCAACTTTATAGAAAATCATATATAGCCTTTATTAGACTGTGAAAAGACGCAGTGTACCATGGGTAACATAGAACACGTGGTAACACAGAAAACACGTGGACTCTTTATATAAGAGTTTTACATTCAGAGTGTACGTGTGTGTGTGTGTGTGTGTGTGTGTGTGTGTGTGTGTGTGTGTGTGTGTGTGTGTGTGTGTGTGTGTGTGTGTGTGTGTGTGTGTGTGTGTGTGTGTGTGTGTGTGTGTGTGTGTGTGTGTGTGTGTGTGTGTGTGTGTGTGTGTGTGTGTGTGTGTGTGTGTGTGTGCGTGTGTGCGTGCGTGCGTGTGTGTGTGGACAATCCATTAATCCATGGTTTATATCAGAGGTCGTCAGGTTGCGTAGGCACATCAAAAAAGAAAGGGTTTCTATCGACTGAGCATGTCACCAAAATTCATTTGGTTATTATTAGTGACAAAGAGATCAGGGCTTCAACGAAGTAATGCCTATTGACTTGCTCTCTCTCTCCATCTCTTTCTCTCCATCTCTCTCTCTCTCCGTCTCTCTCTCTCCGTCTCTCTCTCTCTGTCTCTCTCTCTCTCTCCGTCTCTCTCTCTCCGTCTCTCTCTCTCTCTCTCTCTCTCTCTCTCTCTCTCTCTCTCTCTGTCTCTCTCTCTCTCTCTCTCTCTCCGTCTCTTTCTCTCCGTCTCTCTCTCTCTCCGTCTCTTTCTCTCCGTCTCTCTCTCTCTCCGTCTCTCTCTCCCCGTCTCTCTCTCTCTCTGTCTCTCTCTCTCTCTCTCTCTCTCTCTCTCTCTCTCTCTCTCTCTCTCTCTCTCTCTCTCTCTCTCTCTCTCTCTCTCTCAGTCTCTTTCTCTCCGTCTCTCTCTCTCCATCTCTCTCTCTCTCCGTCTCTCTCTCCGTCTTCCTCTCTCTCTCCGTCTCTCGCTGCCTTCTCTTCCTCAAATACGTACCAACCAGACCTGGGTTCAAACATTAGCCTTCCTGGAGTGCCAGATGGGCAGGGTTAACACTTTTGTGACTACTCTATTGATTGCAACAGGCAAGATCAATCAAGCACAGACAAAGTATTTGAAAGGATTTCAAAATAGTATTTGAACCCAGGTCTGCACCCAACCACGTGTGTGAAATGCTGAGGACATCCCTGTGTGTTCCAATGTAGAGAATGTACTGTATGCATGTTGCTGCCCAGGTCTACCCAATGGGGGTCCTCCGAGCAGGGGTTAGCCTAACAGGATAGCCTGTTTTAAAGAAGATAATAACCACCCTGTATGAAGTCCAGAGCCATGCTGTGTGTGTGTACGCGTGTGTGTTTGTGTGCGCGTGCATGCACGTCTGTGTGTGAGTGTGTGCGCATGCGTTTGTGTGTGAACAGCTGAAGGACTGGTAGAGTGTGCAGCACGTGTGCTCACCCCAAAGGCATCCCTCTGCTTTCATCTACATGGGAACAGAATACAGGAAATCAAATATAAACCCTCACACATTTCACAATGGCAGCAGGCTAATGCTAGCAGGCTAATGCTAGCAGGCTAATACTTCAACAAGTTGTTCATTGACGAATGTGAACTGCAGGACTGGAAGTGGGGTGCAGACACAAGTCCAACACATTTCTTTCTTCTACACGTATTTGATTGGTCTGCTCAAATGGGTCAAATTCCCATTTGTGGCAACAGTTTGGACTGTATAGTGAACATGTAGGTCTATAGCTGGAATAAACAGCCATAGCTGACTTCAGGAAGCTGGTCAAAATAATGTGCAAAACATCATATCATGTTAATGTAAATGCAGTCCCCCTCTACATACGAATATTAATAGCAGCCCATTCTAATTTAGTTACATCATCTTAGATGTCCTTACCGTGTTTAGGCTACCTCCTTTAGATGGACCTACCCCCTGAGAGCTTCCATTGGTGGGGGTAGTGTTTCTCACAGTGTGAGAGCCCAGAGCAGAATATAGCCTGGCCCCGCGCTCATCTGGCACACGCTATTACCTATAATGACTGTGTGTTATTGTCTAGCGCTAACCCCCTGTTAATACCACATTCTATTTTCAAAAACAGCCGCGTTAGAGAAGCCAATGGGGAGGCAGATGAAACTGGATATCTCACACTTGACAATGCAGACATAACACCTTTGAGTCAACGTTACAGTGTTTTAGTGTTTCAAAGTTGTGCTGTTAGTAGATTACGTAACAAAAGAGGTTTTGTGTTTTGAAGATGACAGAATTAAGGATTCAATTGTATCACGGTCAGAGCCGTGGTGTGGTGCCCTCATCCTCTCTGCTATCTAAAGCCACCCCTGCTGGCAGCGACACTGGGTTCAGACTTCTTGGCCGTGTAGAAGATTACTGAGGAGGGTGTGTGGATGTTTAGACTCCATGGGGAGCTAAAGACGGCATGTTAATGAGCTGGTTAATTATTAGTAATCCACCGGAAAAATGACAGACAAGTGAAACATGACTCATACTCCTGACGTCAATAGATGTCTAGATTTACGTCTCTGGATTCTAGATGTATGTCTCTAGATTCGAGATGTACGTCTCTAGATTCGAGATGTACGTCTCTAGATTCTAGATGTATGTCTCTAGATTCGAGATGTACGTCTCTAGATTCTAGATTTACGTCTCTAGATTCTAGATGGACGTAATGTCATAATTTGATATTAGCCTGTCGTGTGTGTGTGCGCGCATGTGTGTGTGGGCGGGCGTGTGTGTGTGTGTGTGTGTGTGTGGGCGGGCGTGTGTGAGCAAGTATGGCTTCTATAAGCTACCCTCGTGCCTTGATATGGTAGATAAAACGTCCTGTGGATCAGGTATAGCTTTATTGAATGTTTAAACTATACATATGATGACAAGGAAACTCAAATATGACGCAAACATAACTGTATGAAGCAGTGTTATTAAGATCTGGGATGCTTTCAGTGATGGTGTTATGTGTTTTGAGTTGGGGTTCCTTCCTCCTCTGAAGGTTCTGGAATGCCCCAACCCAATAAATGCAAGCTGTAAGATGACCCAGCCCTTAAATGTACCTTCCTGTGTCCGAAAAGCAGTTTTGACCCCTTAAAATAGTCGTTTTGACAGATTAGGCTACCTCAACAAAGCAGACAGACATGTTTAAATAAAGTCCTTCCTGTCCTTTGATTATCTTGTTCATATTTCATCATGTTTCAGTACAATTACATGACTTTCTTCTCTTATAATACATAACACGTTATGTTTGGAGGAAAGTTGAAGGCTGATACAATACTGGTATTTGACCAGAGGCTAACAGGGCAACGTGTGATGGTCAAACTACAAGGTTAACGGCTATAACAACAGTTCAGATGTAAGTGTAGAACCCAAAGGGCTGAAAGGTTTACAGTTATACCTTGAATATTCAAGTTACAGTTCTACCCTGAAGATGAACGTTACAGTTCTACCCTAAATATTCAAGTTTCAGTTTTACCCTGAAGATGAACGTTACAGTTCTACCCTGAATATTCAAGTTTCAGTTTTACCCTGAAGATGAACGTTACAGTTCTACCCTGAATATTCAAGTTTCAGTTCTACCCTGAAGATGAACGTTACAGTTCTACCCTAAATATTCAAGTTACAGTTCTACCCTGAAGATGAACGTTACAGTTCTACCCTGAAGATGAACGTCACAGTTCTACCCTGAAGATGAACGTTACAGTTCTACCCTGAAGATGAACATTACAGTTCTAACCTGAAGATGAAAGTTACAGTTCTACCCTGAAGAGGAACGTTACAGTTCTACCCTGAAGATGAAAGTTACAGTTCTAACCTGAAGATGAAAGTTACAGTTCTACCTTGAAGATGAACGTCACAGTTCTACCCTGAAGAGGAAAGTTACAGTTCTACCTTGAAGATTCAAGTTTCAAGTTGTATTAGTCGTATGTACAGGATACACTTTGTATATATCATCCAACGAAATCCTTACATGCAGGTTCCTTCTCGACAATGCAACAACAATAAGAAATAATAAAAGATAAGAATAGGATATAGTAACAGGTAACATTAGGGTTATAGGTAACATTATGGTAACATTAGGGTTATAGGTAACATTATGGTAACATTAGGGTTATAGGTAACATTATGGTAACATTAGGGTTATAGGTAACATTATGGTAACATTAGGGTTATAGGTAACATTATGGTAACATTAGGGTTATAGGTAACATTATGGTAACATTAGGGTTATAGGTAACATTATGGTAACATTAGGGTTATAGGTAACATTATGGTAACATTAGGGTTATAGGTAACATTATGGTAACATTAGGGTTATAGGTAACATTATGGTAACATTAGGGTTATAGGTAACATTAGGGTAACATTAGGGTTATAGGTAACATTAGGGTAACATTAGGGTTATAGGTAACATTAGGGTAACATTAGGGTTATAGGTAACATTAGGGTAACATTAGGGTAACATTAGGGTTATATAGGTAACATTAGGGTAACATTAGGGTTATAGGTAACATTAGGGTAACATTAGGGTTATTAGGTAACATTAGGGTAACATTAGGGTTATAGGTAACATTAGGCATTTCAGGTAAAATAACAACTCAATGTTTATATCCCAGGACAAATTAGCTAGCAAGTGCAAGCTAACTAGCTAAATTGCCATAAATGTTTAATGCTTTTCGACCTCTTCTACCGAAGTCGATGCCTCTCCTTGTTCGGGCGGTTCTCGGCCATCGACGTCACCGGTCTTCTAGCGATCATTGATCTATGTTTCCTTTTCCATTGGTTTTGTCTGGTCTTCTTACACACCTGCTTTCAATCACATTCATGTAATTGTTGTGTATTTAACCCTCTGTTTCCCCATCATGTCCTGTCAGAGATTGTTTATTGTTATGTTCATGTTTTATGGATTGGTGTGCGACGGGTTTGCTGTAGGGGGACAAAATAAATGTATGCACGATGACGCACGCTCGCAGCCGGTTTGGGTTCCGTGGTAGGGTTTTAGGTAACATTAGGGTTATAGGTAAAATTATGGTAACATTAGGGTTATAGGTAACATTCTGGTAACATTAGGGTTATAGGTAACATTATGGTAACATTAGGGTTATAGGTAACATTATGGTAACATTAGGGTTATAGGTAACATTATGGTAACATTAGGGTTATAGGTAACATTATGGTAACATTAGGGTTATAGGTAACATTATGGTAACATTAGGGTTATAGGTAACATTATAGTAACAGGTAACATTAGGGTTATAGATGACATTGGGGTAACATTAGGGTTATAAGTGAGTGTGAGAGAGCGAGAGAGAGAGAGAGAGAGAGAGAGAGAGAGAGAGAGAGAGAGAGAGAGAGAGAGAGAGAGAGAGAGAGAGAGAGAGAGAGAGAGAGAGAGAGAGAGAGAGAGAGAGAGAGAGAGAGAGAGAGAGAGAGAGAGAGAGAGCATACTGCCCACAAAATGAGGTGGAAACTGAGCTGCACCTTCTCACCTCCTGCCAATTGTATGACCATATCAGAGACACATATTTCCCTCAGATTACACAGATCCACAAAGAATTCAAAAACAAACCCAATTATGATAAACTCCCATATCTATTGGGTGAGCTACCACAGTGTGCAATCACAGCAGCAAGATTTGTGAACTGTTATCCAAGAAAAGGGAAACCAGTGAAGAACATGCTTTATCTTGGCCAGGTCGCAGTTGCAAATGAGAACTTGTTCTCAACTAGCCAACCTGGTTAAATAAAGGTGTTCTCAACTAGCCAACCTGGTTAAATAAAGGTGTTCTCAACTAGCCAACCTGGTTAAATAAAGGTGTTCTCAACTAGCCAACCTGGTTAAATAAAGGTGTTCTCAACTAGCCAACCTGGTTAAATAAAGGTGTTCTCAACTAGCCAACCTGGTTAAATAAAGGTGTTCTCAACTAGCCAACCTGGTTAAATAAAGGTGTTCTCAACTACCCAACCTGGTTAAATAAAGGTGTTCTCAACTAGCCAACCTGGTTAAATAAAGGTGTTCTCAACTAGCCAACCTGGTTAAATAAAGGTGAAAAAAAACAAAAACAAAACAAAGACCATTGTAAATACAACCCATATATATTTTCCCTTCTTTACTTTAACTATTTGCACATTGTTACGACACTATACATTTGAAATGTCTTTATTCTTCTGGAACTTGTGTGAGTGTAATGTTTACTATTCACTTTTTATTGTTTATTTCACTTTTGTTTATCCAGAGAGAGAGAGAGAGAGAGAGAGAGTCAGTCTACTCTACTCTACTCTACTCTACTCTACTCTACTCTCTCTCTCTTCTCTTCTCTGGCTTCAGTCCCACAACTGGGAACCAACATTCCAAAGGAGTTGGTATGGAGGATGGGAATTAAATGGGGAAAGCCAGGTGGCAACAGAAACATTCCTGCTGTCCAATGGACGCTGAGGGTTGGGAAAACCGGCTCCGGCACAACTTCGGAGAGAGAGAGAGATAGAGACCTACAAAACACCTGGTGGTGTGTAAGCGATATCGAAAATTCACATGTGGAGCCTGATCACGAGGGGAAAGTGGCTGGAAGGGAGGGAGGGAGGGTGGAATGGGGGAGGGGTAAAACGGAGGAGTGTGTAGAGCATTCCTATGGCCCAGCCTTTGAAAACTAGTGAAATCCGAGAGCCCTGTATGACACGACCATCGCCCTGTCAGCAGACCAATATGCCTGTCGCTCAGTGTCAATGGAGAGAGAATGAGAGGGGGAGGACAATGGCAGGAGATAGGGGAGGAGGGGAAGGGTCTGTATAACAAGTGTGGTGTGTCTCTCTGAAGAACCACATGCAGTAAGTGTGTTTGACAACTTGGTGATCATGTAATCACGTTGGTAACCATGGAATGAAGTTGATCATCATTGTGTTCATTGGACAGGGGAGGTGCCATTTCTGAGCCATGTCAGTTTGTGTTTTGGATGGTAGGTGGGTAAGTGTCTCTGGCGGTGGGTCCAGATGCTTAATGTTTGAAAGTAGTCCCTGTAGCCTACACGTATCCCATCTACCTAGACCTATGTCTCCCAGGGAGGTGCTGATGCATACCTAAGCACATTTACTGCATGTTTTTACCTGACACCAGTGACACCAGTGACAGTGATTTGTGACGTATTAAGCTACACCAACGACACACTACAAGGAGATCGGTTGGGGCCTGAATAATGTTTCATGTCTGGGCCTATAGACAGCCTGTCCCAGACCTAGACCCGGGTTCAAATACGTTCAGTGTTTGCTTTAGCTTGCCTGGATGCTGGGTTTCCACTTTTCTTCACTTTTGTACTTTTTCTGCTATTGGGTCCATTGTGGCAGGCAAGCTCAATCGAGAACAGCTGAAGTATTTGAAATGGTTTCGAATAGTATTTGAACCCAGGTCTGGCCTGTCTGGGTATAACACCAGATGGGATGTGTATAAATGATCTGTCACACCAACACCCCCCTCCCCCTCACCCCGAATCCTCCCCCTCACCCCCCGAATCCTCCCCCTCACCCCCCGAATCCTCCCCCCTCACCCCTGTCCCCTCCACTGTGCGCCTGATCAGATTGGCCAGCAGGTGTGTTAGAAGGGGGGGGGTAATAGAAAATGTTACACCTCACCATTTGGTTATTTTAGATATGATACCCACCACCGCATCATAAATGACCAATGTGTGCTATTCGCCACGGAACTCTCCCCGGAGTGTCACAAGACCCGTCTCGGCCAATGAGGTACGTGCGGGTGGTGCTCAGCCAATGGGGGTTGAGCGAGGATCAAGGCCCCGGTGACGTTTTGTGGGACTTGTTGACAGTTGAAAACAGGTCACCATTCGTCTTGTGCCAAGGTGTCTAACGGCCAACACCTACTGTGCATTATGTTAAATAAATAAGAAGGGTTTAGTATGGCAATACTAATATTCTGTAATCCGCTCATTTCGGGCACTCGGGGGACTCTAATTCTACTGCTGATAGGCGATAGATATAATTAATCTTTTGAAAAATAACTCTTACTATCAAGAAGAAATACAGTACATTTAGTTTGGCTTGGCTGCTTTGACAGGACATCTTAGAGTCTCACAAAACAGGGTTAGATAAACGTAACAAACAGAAAAATCTATTTTTAATTTGATTTATGATACCTTTCTGTTTCTTATTGCCAGCAGATGTTAAATCCATGTAGAATCAAAGCTCGTGGATTTCAGTGAATGTTACAGCATATTCATGGAGCATTAGATGAGTTCATGAGAAGAGGAGGCCTTGCATGGAGGTCTACGTGAACCAGTTATACTGTAGTCTGTATTCTCACACAGAGGAAACCACAGGAGTAGAATTAGAACAATTAGGATCACATGGGAGGAACTAGCTGCTAAAGATAAAGCTGCTACCGTATATCAAGAGAGAGAGAGAGAGAGGGGTGAGAGAGAGATGGTGAGAGAGAGAGGGGGGGAGAGAGAGAGGGTGAGAGAGAGAGAGGGGGAGAGAGAGAGAGAGGGTGTGAGAGAGAGAGAGTTCACTTTTGTTTATTATCGATTTCACTTGCTTTGGCAATGTAAACATATGTTTCCCATGCCAATAAAGCCCCTTAAATTGAATTGAAATTGAATTGAGAGAGAATCATCATCCCATGTCCTCTCAGTCTCCCCCCTCTCTGGCTTCAGTCCCTTTTGACACCTGATTCAACACAAATGGGAACCAACATGGGATTTCTCCCAAAGGAGCTGGGATGAAAGATGTAAAGGAAATGGGACAAGCCCGAGTGGCAACAGAAACATTCACGCTGTCCAATGGATACTGAGGGTCGGGAAAATCGACTCCGGCCCAGCTCCGGAAATCTGACTCCGGCTGGTCAGCCTGTCACCGGCACTGGCCTGGCCCTAGCCGTATTATCTTTCCATGTAATCAGAGGCTTGGAGGGCCATGCCAAACTCTCCTCCCCTGCTCTACACCATATTAGCTATTTAATTAATGGCCCACACATGGATTTTGTTTTCACAGAAACCATAAACGGAAGTCATTTCACTGTGGAACATTTGTGATTTTTCAGTCTATCTAAGTGGGTGCAGATGTGACATACTGTTAGACCCAGAGCCATAAACACTCTATATACAAATTAGTGGATTCAGCTATTTCAGCCACACCCGTTGCTGACAGTTGTATAAAATTGAGCACACAGCCATGCAATCTCCATAGGAAAACGTTGGTAGTAGAATGGCCTTACTGAAGAGCTCAGTGACTTTCATCATGGCACCGCCACCTTTCCAACAAGTCCTTTTGTCAAATTTCTACCCTGCTAGAGCTGCTACGGTCAACTGTAAGTGCTGTTATAGGAAACATCTAGGAGCAACAACGGCTCAGCTGTGAAGTGGTAGGCCACACAAGCTCACAGAAGGGGACCGCCGAGTGCTGTTCATCTGTCCTTGGTTGCAACACTCACTACCGAGTTCCAAACTGCCTCTGGAAGCAACGTCAGCACAAGATCTGTTTGTTGGGAGCTTCATGAAATGGGTTTCCATGGCCGACCATCCGCACACAAGTCTAACATCATTATGCGCAATAACAAGCGTTGGCTAGAGTGATGTAATGCTCGCCGCCATTGGCCTTTGAATCAGTGGAAATGCATTCTCTGGTGTGTTGAATCACGCTTCGCCATCTGATAGTCGGACGGACGAGTCGGGCTGGGCCCCTTAGTTCCAGTGCAGGGAAATCTTAACGCTTCAGCATACAATAACATTCTAGACTATTATGTGCTTCCAATGTTTTGGCAACAGTTTGGAGAAGGCCCTTTCCTGTTTCAGCATAACAATGCCCCCTTGCACAAAACGAGGTCCATGTAGAAATGGTTTGTAGAGATCCGTGTGGAAGAACTAGACTGGTCTATCCAGAGCCCTGACCTCAACCCCATTGAACACCTTTGGGATGAATTGGAACGCAGACTGCGAGCCAGGCCTAATCGCCTTACATCAGTGCCAAAACTCACTAGTGCTCTTGTGGCTGAATGGAAGCAAGTCCTCGCAGCAATGTTCCAACATCTAGTGGAAAGCCTTCACAGAAGAGTGGAGGCTGTTATAGCAGCAAAGGGGGACCAACTCCTTATTAATGCCCATGATTTTGGAATAAGATGTTTGACAGACAGGTGTCCACATACTTTTGGTCATGTAGTGAATATAGAGAGTTAAGACATTGAGGTTTCTGCATTATGGTGGATTTACCTGACGCTACATTCCATGGCAGCCATGTTAGCTCCACATGGGCAATATTGACCAATAGCAGTTCACAGAATTTTCTACATTTTAAACAATGCTATGTACAATAGTCCAAATTCTCGTCATGAATGGATAAATAGAATGCTGAAAGGCACTAACATGGCGTCCATTCTAAAAGTTGGCTCAGCTCTCTGGTTAGTTCTATTCACCACCCCATTACACTTTGGGTGTTTAAATCCCACACCTTTTTAACACATGAATCATCATTCGTCATGACCGGAACACGTGAAGACAATAAATATAATATGATTGCTCATACAGTTAATTACATACATTATTATTTCCCCTGACATGGAGACATTTCTAATCAAATGTTGCTTTCTTCCTCTTCACGGGAGGTTATTAATAACTGAGTCCCTGGATGTGCCTACACTACCTTCAAACTATTCATTAAGTCAGACGTTGACGATTGTTCCTGATTTTTACTCCCGTTGGCGAGAGTTTGATCACGGCAGGTGCAAAGTCAAGTGCAAATAACACTTGATATTTTTGTGGCTTCATTAATGTCTTTAAATATGTCTTCATTTCATTTATTTATTTAATGTGTACTGTTTGAAATAGCATGCGTGGGTCTGGAAACGGCACGTAGCTGGTGTGGAACAGTGTTAGAGACCTGAGTCTCTAGTGACTCATATGACAGGTTGGTTGGTGGGTCTGAGTGAGTCACGACTGACCGTCTATACTCCTACACCTTGCATAACACGCACGCACGCACACACACATGCACACACCCCACACACACCACGCTCGGATACGCACGCACGCACGCAGGCACACACACACACACATGCACACACCCCACACACACCACGCTCGGATACGCACGCACGCACGCACACACACACATGCACACACCCCACACACACCACGCTCGGATACGCACGCACGCAGGCACACACACACACACAAACCGCACACACACTTTGGTACTACTGACTGACCGTCTATACTCCTACAACTTGCATAACACGCACACACGCACGCACACACACACATGCACACACCCCGCACACACCACGCTCGGATACGCACGCACGCAGGCACACACACACAAACCGCACACACACTTTGGTACTACTGACTGACCGTCTATACTCCTACACTTTGCATAACACACACACAAACCACACACACACACACACACACACACACACACACACACACACACACACACACACACACACACACACACACACACACACACACACACACACACACACACACACACACACACACACACACACACACACACACACACACACACTTTGGTACTACAATGATAACTCACTGACCGTCTATACTCCTACACTTTGCATAACACACACACACCACACACGCACGCACACACACACACACACCACACAACACACATGCACACACCACACGCTCTCACACACACACGCACGCACGCAGGCACACACACACACAAACCGCACACAAACCCCCCACACACACACACAAACACACACTTTGGTACTACTTTGATAACTGGGTCACCAATTCTAAGGGGGATGCAATGTGTTAGTTTGAAGCAGCAGGCCTATAGTACGTAAACCATAACAGCACTGACTGAAGCCAGAGTCAGCCGTGTGGGTTATGAAATGTGTCCCTTTGTGTTGTCGGTTATTACATGTATTCCGAGGTAACCCAGTTTGGAAAGTATGGATCGAAGGATTTGAAAATGGAAACGCCTCCAAAACGCTGTTTGAAGTACTAAGGTCAGTCACAGTGAGGCTTTTATCTATTGTATGTTTTGTATGTTGTTTGTCAAGTCTTCTATGCCTCCTCTGAATTGGGTGCTACGGACGAGTCTTTCATAACTTTCATAACTAACAATTCAACGTCTATTCCACGTTGGTTCAACATCATTTCATTGAAAGGACGTGGAAACAACGTTGATTCAACCAGTGTGAAGAGGGAAGTGTCTTCAGGACATCACATGTAGGATACCTTCATTACAGAACATACAGTATGACATCATGAATCATTCTCAGCTTAGACCAACTGCTCTGCAACCGGTGATGTCACTGTGCGTCCCTTAAGCAAGGGCTTAATGAGGTATCCTTCTATGAAGTGTCCTCCTCCCCTTGGCTCTAATCACGGCACCTGGCTCTGGAAAAAACTCCCCGGACCTCAGAACGCTATTCCGGACCACTGCTATCACCCCTTCCTCTACAGCTATCTGCTAACATAGACAGATGAGTGTCAGGGACATACGTGGTGAGAGGGAGAGACAGAACGATAGAGAGAGAGGATGGGGAGAGAGGGAGAGAGAGGGGGAGAGCGAGAGAGAGAGAGAGAGAGAGAGAGAGAGAGAGAGAGAGAGAGAGAGAGAGAGAGAGAGAGAGAGAGAGAGAGAGAGAGAGAGAGAGAGAGAGAGAGAGAAAGAGCGACAGATATACACAGAGACAGAGACAGAACGACAGAGCGTGACAGAGAGAGTGCATTGTTGGCTGCACTCATTTAACATCAGGCATGTTAATGGTCTACCCCACAACACCCATATAGGACAACAGTGAGGGCCTGGAAAATGTTGGTCTGTCAGTACAAGGTCGTGACTCCAGCTAAAGAGTCTCCTGCTTATTAACTCTTAGCTAATCATTGGGCCCAAAGGGAGAGGAGTCCAGTGAAGGGACTGGGGGAGGTAGCTGATGGAGACCTGATGATAGCTGATGGAGACCTGATGATAGCTGATGGAGACCCGATGATAGCTGATGGAGACCCGATGATATAGCTGATGGAGACCTGATGATAGCTGATGGAGACCTGATGATAGCTGATGGAGACCTGATGATAGCTGATGGAGACCTGATGATAGCTGATGGAGACCTGATGATAGCTGATGGAGACCTGATGATAGCTGATGGAGACCTGATGATAGCTGATGGAGACCTGATGATAGCTGATGGAGACCTGATGATAGCTGATGGAGACCTGATGATAGCTGATGGAGAACTGATGATAGCTGATGGAGACCTGATGATAGCTGATGGAGACCTGATGATAGCTGATGGAGACCTGATGATAGCTGATGGAGACCCGATGATAGCTGATGGAGACCTGATGATAGCTGATGGAGACCTGATGATAGCTGATGGAGACCTGATGATAGCTGATGGAGACCTGATGATAGCTGATGGAGACCTGATGATAGCTGATGGAGACCTGATGATAGCTGATGGAGACCTGATGATAGCTGATGGAGACCTGATGATAGCTGATGGAGACCTGATGATAGCTGATGGAGACCTGATGATAGCTGATGGAGACCTGATGATAGCTGATGGAGACCTGATGATAGCTGATGGAGACCTGATGATAGCTGATGGAGACCCGATGATAGCTGCTATTAAATAATTGGACCCTAGTTATGAATGTATTCTCGCTCTGCAAGACAGAGATGCCAACTTGACAAGTTTGATTGTGTGTGTGTGAGGAGAGAGAGAGAGAGAGAGGTGGCCGTAATGTTTTGTCCCCTCCTGCGGCTTCCAGCCTAGCCAGCCCTTCATTCCAGGTTGTTAACTGAAGATAGTAAACCCACGTTGCTTTAGTTTGAGATGTTCAACTACATCCCAGGTGGGTCAGTTCTTTATTCTTTACTATCCAGACCAGCATACCTGCAGAGGTGATCTGTAGGTTACAGAATGGGAGCTGAAATAGATATCAAGCTCTTGGCCTGTCTTGTTGCCCTCTCATCACCTATGGCTTTAAGCCATACATAGACTGTAGGCCTGGCCTGCACACACCTGGGAAATATTTCTGGTTATATCTTGGCAACTTTGGAATCTTTTCCGATAACAATGTCTTGGCAACATTTGGTGAAAAACATCAGTGACAGTTTAAAAAAATCTTACACAGGATCCCCTCTGGCATGACAATCAAGTACCTGTGAAATATATCTGATCATTTCTGACAGTATATTGTCTTACATGGAACGTGACAATTCCTCACTCATCATCCCTTCAAAACAGCAGCCAAGATCCATTCTGGTAGCACCATCAATAAGCATAGCACCAGCTACCACAGTGACAGGAGAGAGAGAGAGAGAGAGAGAGAGAGAGAGAGAGAGAGAGAGAGAGAGAGAGAGAGAGAGAGAGAGAGAGAGAGAGAGAGAGAGAGAGAGAGAGAGAGAGAGAGAGAGAGAGAGAGAGAGAGAGAGAGAGAGAGAGAGAGAGAGAGAGAGAGAGAGAGAGAGAGAGAGAGAGAGAGAGAGAGAGAGAGAGAGAGAGAGAGAGAGAGAGAGGGGGAGAGAGAGAGAGAGGGAGAGGGGCGAGAGTGACATGAGAGAGAGAGAGAGAGAGAGAGAGAGAGAGAGAGAGAGAGAGAGAGAGAGAGAGAGAGAGAGAGAGAGAGAGAGAGAGAGAGAGAGAGAGAGAGAGAGAGAGAGAGAGAGAGAGAGACCACAGTGACAGGAGAGTAGGAGAGAGGGAGAGAAAGAGAGAGAGAGGGGGGAGAGAGGGAGAGGAGAGGGGTGAAAGAGAGAGAGAGGGAGAGGGGCGAAGCACCAGCTACCACAGTGACATGAGAGTAGGAGAGAGAGAGAGAGAGAGAGAGAGAGAGAGAGAGAGAGACCAGCTACCACAGAGACAGAGAGAGAGAGAGAGAGAGGGAGTGAAGCACCAGCTTCACAGTGACAGGGGAGAGAATCCAGAGAGAGAGGAGGGAGAGGGTTCCTAGATCAGCACACCAGCTACCACAGTGACAGGAGAGTAGGAGGGAGAGGGGGGAGAAGGCGAAGCACCAGCTACCACAGTGACAGTGGCATTGCCCTCCTGTCGATATAGCTGGGCCCGTTCTGATTTGGGATCCAGTTTTGCCTTTTGGATCACAATTACTAAGATTATATGGACAAGGGGGGAACTGTTCCTAGATCAGCACTACTCTGAGACTTGGCCTTGGTTGCCATTTTTCTTTGGACTTTGACAAGTTTGCATGTCTTCATCCACAAAGCGCTCTGATTTCCTCAAACGTCCGTGCAGTGTAGTGAATGACGGATCATCACACTACCTTTAGACCTGCATGGCTTTGATATCCAACAGGGTTCAAATAGTATTTGTGTTTCTTTTAAATACTTTCAGCGTTTAATTGAGACTGCCTGGAGTGTGAGAGGAACGGAGTTTGTACTATTGGGACTATTTCATTTGTTTCCATTGCGCCAGGCAAGCTCAATTAAGCAGCAGCTAAATTATTTGAAAGAATGCAAATACTATTTAAACCCAGGTCTTGATATCCAGCGCTAGATGGTGATTATGTCAGGGCAAATACAACGCGTTCTGTCCACTAGCTTTCACTGAGCTGGCTTTCTCTCCTGTTGAAGATCCATGGCAGCTGTTAGTGAGATCCCTTCCTTCTTCTCATTGTTTACGTTCATTTGTGCTAATGGCTATTTGGCTATTTCTGTGGCCTGAAAATGATCCCAATGGCTTCTGGGAAGGAGACATATGGGACCACATGGCTTGGCTGTCAGAATCACGTGTGTGTGTGCATGTGTGTGTGTGTGTGTGTGTGTGTGTTATGCAAGGTTTTCCCTAAACTGTTTCCTCTGTCTTAACTAGAAAGCTTAATCGATCTCCATTTCCCCTGTACATTTCTCCTGTACTGTACATATTTCAATAGCTTTGTCTTTCACACATTAGACACCCCATCAATCCACTCTTACTGGTGAGAGAGAGTACCTGAGAAGACCACTGTGACTGACCCAAACTTTGACTATGTACAGACTCAGTGAGCATAGTCTTGCTATTGAGAAAGGCCGCCGTAGGCAGACATGGCTCTCAAGAGAAGACCGGCTATGTGCTCACTGCCCACAACCTCCTGCCAAATGTATGACCATATTAGAGACACATATTGCCCTCAGATTACACAGACCCACAAAGAATTTGAAAATGAACCCAATGTGTGCCATCACAGCAGCATTTGTGACCTGTTGCCACAAGAAAGGGGCAACCAGTGATGAACAAACACCATTGTAAATAGAACCCATATTTATGTTGACTTATTTTCCCTTTTGTTCTTTATCGATCTGCAGATAATATGACATTTGAAATGTCTTTATTCCTTTAGAACTTTAGTAAGTGTAATGTGTACTGTCAATTTGCATTGTTGATTTCACTTTGGTTTGTTATCTACTTCACTTGTTTTGGACATGTAAACGTGTTTCCCACCAATAAAGCCCTTATATTGAGTAGACTTGTTTACCTTACAGCAAGGCAGGGGTAGTTTGGTCTGTTTGTTTGGCCAACTCCTGTGGTCATAGTGTGTTGGCAAGACAACACAAAGAAATCTGGTACAAGGCTACCTCACAGCTGAAGGAATCCAATACAGTTGGCGTCAAATCCATCTTAGAAATATGAGTCATGAATTGAACCACTCCTGTGGAGAACGGCCGTGTCTAATCCATCTGACAGAGATGGAAGGAGAGAGCTTATCTTACAACGTAACTTAACTCAAGTAGGCTCAACACTCCCTGTCAGGGTGGATACGAATGAGATGTGGAAAGAATTGTCCCACAGGGTCGAGTCAGAGATCTAAAGATGTTTAGGCTATGCCTCATGTTCTCTCTCTCTGTATCCCACTATCTCTCTCTCTCTCTCCTTACCCCACTCTCTTGCTACTTTCCTGTCTTACACTCTCTCTTTTTTACCTCTCTCTTTTATTCACTTTCTCAATACTCTCATCTTTCCTCTCCCTCTCTCTCTCTCTCTCTCTCTCTCTCTCTCTCTCTCTCTCTCTCTCTCTCTCTCTCTCTCTCTCTCTCTCTCTCTCTCTCTCTCTCTCTCTCTCTCTCTCTCTCTCTCTCTCTCTCTCTCTCTCTCTCTCTCTCTCTCTCTCTCTCTCTCTCTCTTCTCTCTCTCTCTCATTGCGGAGAAAAAACTAACATCAGTGGGCGTGGCGTTTGGCTGGAGCAAAGAGTCTGTGTAGACAGACAAGCCTTTTCCCTCTCTCTCTTTACTTCATCCTCTCCATACTCTACTTTTTCTTCCCTCTCTCATTTCTCTCTCTTCCTCTGCTCTGAACTGATATACACGGACTGCCATGGCAAAGGGATCCTACTCTTCTGTGCACAGGGCACTATCGCTTTCAAGGAGGGCATCTCGTCTTTAGCAATGAGAGCACAGAGAGGTTTGCAGGCAGGCAGGCAGGCAGGCCAGGGAGAGAGGCTGGAGAGGCCTTACCTCGCACCTCCTGTTGTGAGTGGCCATAGTTTTTCATGTGTGGACAGCAGGGGTGGTAGGGGTCAGGGTTGGGAGGGAGGGGGGTGAGCAGGTGGAGGGGAAACTGCGTTCCGATTGGCTGATGAGGCACACGTTGCCAGGGTGTGACAGGGTGTGATTGGCAGTCGCTGGCTGATGGCGCTGACAGATGGTTAAATGCTACGCTTGCTTTGGATAGAGGGACGAGGGAGGGAGAGGGAGAAGGAGAGCGAGGGAAAGAGAGGGAGAAAGAGGGATGAGGGAGAGAAGGAGAGAGAGGGACAGAGAGGGAGAAAGAGGGATGAGTGAGAGAAGGAGAGAGAGGGACAGAGGGAGAAAGAGGGATGAGTGAGAGAAGGAGAGAGAGGGACAGAGAGGGAGAAAGAGGGATGAGGGA
>NW_026277744.1:17500-62500 GCF_023373465.1 Oncorhynchus keta | reverse complement strand
TCAAATGGATGCTCCCTGAATGATATTTACGGTCAGCGAGATGGGGAGTTTACCTGTAGGTCACAGGAGTCACCTTGTAGGCTGCTGTCCTGAGAGAAACTCGGTGGAAAGAACCGTGTTGCACGGTGCACTGAATTTAGGGCCGAACATTTTGGCCCAGTCATGTCCTGTTCCGGACTTTTAAAATAAGTTGGAGATAGGCTCACTAAAAGCAGTTTGTTCTCTCTCTCCCCCGGATGGGCCGCCCCGAGCTAAACTGCAACAGATGGAGGGGATGTAAATCTGTTGTATTGGCACCTCACAGAGAATAGGATGCCTGGGAGTTTAGGTAAAATGCTTATCTTTATGAGAGCTGGAAACCAATGCGCAAAAGCGGCGAGATGTCACCAAATGAACTATCCGCATGTAAATAAAGTAGGCCTACAGTTGATTGATTCGAGGTTTGGCCCAATCATAATTTGTATTAATGCATAATAAGGATATATTAACAGGATATTAGACCAAGTCGTCCGAAGTGGGAAGTGTTTCAAATATCGGGCGAATTTGATTTAGATCTTTATGTTGAGTTTTGAGAATTACAGTGTTGACAAACATGAGGTAGAATGATGCTATCTGGTGACTAAAAGGCAGAAAACAAATTGTACATTTTTTCTTCAAATAGCTGAACAAGTTGGAGAAAAGTTAATTGATTTAAATAGCCTATATTGTTCGCATTTGCTAACGTTGTTAAATCTGTGTCGTAGGCTTCTTATTAATTATGTTTAGTCTTCTTCTTTGTTATAATAGCGTAGGCTATGCATTTTACACAACAGACTATATCAAACATTATCCAAACATGCTATGAAACTTTACAGCTTAATTAAAGTTAATGTTGGCCTATTAATTTACTTTCATTAATTTGCTTGTGGACATTTATCTGATTCTGAATAGCCTAGGAAAATTGATTAAACAAAATATCTTCATTAAACACATTTGAAGATGCCGTAGTATTCCTTCGATGTCAAATTCAAATTCAAATACACAATCTATACGATGTTGTGAACATTCTTTTTTGGTGCAAAAATAGATCGAGGAAGTAGGCCTATGTAGCTGTTACAAAATCATTACGACATTGTCAGTAAACATACCGTTTTAACACCTAATAATTCATAAAGCCGTTCGAAATATTTTGTTAATGAAATGGGTTCTTTGTAAAAAAATAATAATAACAATAATAGGTAGAAGAATAGAAAGAAACTATTTATTCAAGCAAATTATCAGCATACCTGCAGCTGTTTTTAATGTGTGCAAAGAAAACGTTATGGGAAAGCAATCTCTCATTACGGTCATTGGCGTGTGTTGATATATCCAGTTAGGATAGGCTTTGTGTTGTTAAACATGTTGCTAAATGTTTCCTATTATAAATGTACCTTAGGGTAAAATATTCATATAATTCTCAATATAATTGTCAGTGTGCGTGTGCGTGTGTGTGTGCGCGCGCCTACCTAGGCGAATAGATGTGGATGAAACGTTATTTAAGTATGAGAAAGCCGAGTTGAACATATCACCTAATAATTATTTTCATATATGTTATAAAGGTAATGCACCTTTAAAAATACTATATTTAACCGACCCGATATTCCAGCTTCTATCTAAAATATCTGTTGTGTTTTAGAAGAAGACATTTTTGCTTTTGTTTTATGTATTTAGATGTCTTATCATTCACATGATATTACCTTGCAACAGCTAAGTCATTTAAATATAATTTATTTTAAACCTATAAAATATACATATTTTCTAAATACTGTATTTTTTTGTCATAGTGGAATCATAGTAGAGTTGACCTTCAAAATGGCCCCCATCTCTCCCAATACATCTGGTGGTAAATAAAAACCACTCTCATACAGGGACTCACAGGGCAGTGTGTTGGACTATAGAGTCAGTGCACTCTCATACAGGGACTCACAGGGCAGTGTGTTGGACTATAGAGTTAGTGCACTCTCATACAGGGACTCACAGGGCAGTGTGTTAGACTATAGTGTCAGTGCACTCTCATACAGGGACTCACAGGGCAGTGTGTTGGACTATAGTGTCAGTGCACTCTCATACAGGGACTCACAGGGCAGTGTGTTGGACTATAGTGTCAGTGCACTCTCATACAGGGACTCACAGGGCAGTGTGTTGGACTATAGTGTCAGTGGGCACTGTCAGTGCACTCTCATACAGGGACTCACAGGGCAGTGTGTTGGACTATAGTGTCAGTGCACTCTCATACAGGGACTCACAGGGCAGTGTGTTGGACTATAGAGTCAGTGCACTCTCATACAGGGACTCACAGGGCAGTGTGTTGGACTATAGTGTCAGTGCACTCTCATACAGGGACTCACAGGGCAGTGTGTTGGACTATAGTGTCAGTGCACTCTCATACAGGGACTCACAGGGCAGTGTGTTGGACTATAGAGTCAGTGCACTCTCATACAGGGACTCACAGGGCAGTGTGTTGGACTATAGAGTCAGTGCACTCTCATACAGGGACTCACAGGGCAGTGTGTTGGACTATAGAGTCAGTGCACTCTCATACAGGGACTCACAGGGCAGTGTGTTGGACTATAGTGTCAGTGCACTCTCATACAGGGACTCACAGGGCAGTGTGTTGGACTATAGTGTCAGTGCACTGGGACACAGTGTGTTGGACTCAGTGCACTCTCATACAGGGACTCACAGGGCAGTGTGTTGGACTATAGAGTCAGTGCACTCTCATACAGGGACTCACAGGGCAGTGTGTTGGACTATAGAGTCAGTGCACTCTCATACAGGGACTCACAGGGCAGTGTGTTGGACTATAGAGTCAGTGCACTCTCATACAGGGACTCACAGGGCAGTGTGTTGGACTATAGAGTCAGTGCACTCTCATACAGGGACTCACAGGGCAGTGTGTTGGACTATAGAGTCAGTGCACTCTCATACAGGGACTCACAGGGCAGTGTGTTGGACTATAGAGTCAGTGCACTCTCATACAGGGACTCACAGGGCAGTGTGTTGGACTATAGAGTCAGTGCACTCTCATACAGGGACTCACAGGGCAGTGTGTTGGACTATAGTGTCAGTGCACTCTCATACAGGGACTCACAGGGCAGTGTGTTGGACTATAGTGTCAGTGCACTCTCATACAGGGACTCAGGGCAGTGTGTTGGACTATAGAGTCAGTGCACTCTCATACAGGGACTCACAGGGCAGTGTGTTAGACTATAGTGTCAGTGCACTCTCATACAGGGACTCACAGGGCAGTGTGTTGGACTATAGAGTCAGTGCACTCTCATAGGGGACTCACAGGGACTCACAGGGCAGTGTGTTGGACTATAGAGTCAGTGCACTCTCATACAGGGACTCACAGGGCAGTGTGTTGGACTATAGTGTCAGTGCACTCTCATACAGGGACTCACAGGGCAGTGTGTTGGACTATAGTGTCAGTGCACTCTCATACAGGGACTCAGGGCAGTGTGTTGGACTATAGAGTCAGTGCACTCTCATACAGGGACTCACAGGGCAGTGTGTTGGACTATAGTGTCAGTGCACTCTCATACAGGGACTCACAGGGCAGTGTGTTGGACTATAGAGTCAGTGCACTCTCATACAGGGACTCACAGGGCAGTGTGTTGGACTATAGAGTCAGTGCACTCTCATACAGGGACTCAGGGCAGTGTGTTGGACTATAGAGTCAGTGCACTCTCATACAGGGACTCACAGGGCAGTGTGTTAGACTATAGTGTCAGTGCACTCTCATACAGGGACTCACAGGGCAGTGTGTTGGACTATAGAGTCAGTGCACTCTCATACAGGGACTCACAGGGCAGTGTGTTGGACTATAGAGTCAGTGCACTCTCATACAGGGACTCACAGGGCAGTGTGTTGGACTATAGAGTCAGTGCACTCTCATACAGGGACTCACAGGGCAGTGTGTTGGACTATAGTGTCAGTGCACTCTCATACAGGGACTCACAGGGCAGTGTGTTAGACTATAGAGTCAGTGCACTCTCATACAGGGACTCACAGGGCAGTGTGTTGGACTATAGAGTTAGTGCACTCTCATACAGGGACTCACAGGGCAGTGTGTTAGACTATAGAGTCAGTGCACTCTCATACAGGGACTCACAGGGCAGTGTGTTGGACTATAGAGTCAGTGCACTCTCATACAGGGACTCACAGGGCAGTGTGTTGGACTATAGAGTCAGTGCACTCTCATACAGGGACTCACAGGGCAGTGTGTTGGACTATAGAGTCAGTGCACTCTCATACAGGGACTCACAGGGCAGTGTGTTGGACTATAGAGTCAGTGCACTCTCATACAGGGACTCACAGGGCAGTGTGTTGGACTATAGAGTCAGTGCACTCTCATACAGGGACTCACAGGGCAGTGTGTTGGACTATAGAGTCAGTGCACTCTCATACAGGGACTCACAGGGCAGTGTGTTGGACTATAGTGTCAGTGCACTCTCATACAGGGACTCACAGGGCAGTGTGTTGGACTATAGAGTCAGTGCACTCTCATACAGGGACTCACAGGGCAGTGTGTTGGACTCTCAGTGCACTCTCATACAGGGACTCAGGGCAGTGTGTTGGACTATAGTGTCAGTGCACTCTCATACAGGGACTCACAGGGCAGTGTGTTGGACTATAGGGCACTCACAGGGGACTCAGGGCAGTGTGTTGGACTATAGTGTCAGTGCACTCTCATACAGGGACTCACAGGGCAGTGTGTTAGACTATAGAGTCAGTGCACTCTCATACAGGGACTCACAGGGCAGTGTGTTAGACTATAGAGTCAGTGCACTCTCATACAGGGACTCACAGGGCAGTGTGTTGGACTATAGTGTCAGTGCACTCTCATACAGGGACTCACAGGGCAGTGTGTTAGACTATAGTGTCAGTGCACTCTCATACAGGGACTCACAGGGCAGTGTGTTGGACTATAGTGTCAGTGCACTCTCAGGGACTCACAGGGACTCAGTGCACTCTCATACAGGGACTCACAGGGCAGTGTGTTGGACTATAGAGTCAGTGCACTCTCATACAGGGACTCACAGGGCAGTGTGTTGGACTATAGAGTCAGTGCACTCTCATACAGGGACTCACAGGGCAGTGTGTTGGACTATAGTGTCAGTGCACTCTCATACAGGGACTCACAGGGCAGTGTGTTGGACTATAGTGTCAGTGCACTCTCATACAGGGACTCACAGGGCAGTGTGTTGGACTATAGTGTCAGTGCACTCTCATACAGGGACTCACAGGGCAGTGTGTTGGACTATAGAGTCAGTGCACTCTCATACAGGGACTCACAGGGTTCTCTGACAGGGACTCACACTCTCATACAGGGACTCACAGGGCAGTGTGTTGGACTATAGTGTCAGTGCACTCTCATACAGGGACTCACAGGCTTGTACAGATTGTAGTTCTCTGTAGGCTCATTGCAGTGTGTTGTTGACTATAGTGTCAGTGCACTCTCATACAGGGACTCACAGGGCAGTGTGTTGGACTATAGAGTCAGTGCACTCTCATACAGGGACTCACAGGGCAGTGTGTTCTCATTGTGTTGTACAGGACTCATAGTGTGTTGACAGTGCAGTGCTCATACAGGGACTCACAGGGCAGTGTGTTGGACTATAGTGTCAGTGCACTCTCATACAGGGACTCACAGGGCAGTGTGTTGGACTATAGAGTCAGTGCACTCTCATACAGGGACTCACAGGGCAGTGTGTTGGACTATAGACACTCTCATACAGGGACAGGGCAGTGTGTTGGACTATAGAGTCAGTGCACTCTCATACAGGGACTCACAGGGCAGTGTGTTGGACTATAGTGTCAGTGCACTCTCATACAGGGACTCACAGGGCAGTGTGTTGGACTATAGTGTCAGTGCACTCTCATACAGGGACTCACAGGGCAGTGTGTTGGACTATAGTTCTCAGTACTCTCATTGTGTTGTACAGGGACTCACAGGGCAGTGTGTTGACTATAGTCATACAGTGCACTCTCATACGGACTCACAGGGCAGTGTGTTGGACTATAGAGTCAGTGCACTCTCATACAGGGACTCACAGGGCAGTGTGTTGGACTATAGTGTCAGTGCACTCTCATCACAGGGACTCACAGGGCAGTGTGTTAGACTATAGTGTCAGTGCACTCTCATACAGGGACTCACAGGGCAGTGTGTTGGACTATAGTGTCAGTGCACTCTCAGGGACTCTGTAGGCTCATTGGGTAGTGTGTTAGACTCATTGTGTTGTACAGATTGATAGTTCACTCTCAGGGACTCACAGGGCAGTGTGTTGGACTATAGTGTCAGTGCACTCTCATACAGGGACTCACAGGGCAGTGTGTTGGACTATAGAGTTAGTGCACTCTCATACAGGGACTCACAGGGCAGTGTGTTAGACTATAGAGTCAGTGCACTCTCAAGGGCAGGGGTGTAGTGGTGGAGTTAACTTTAACTACATAGGAAAGGGTTGGGGTGGTGGAGTTGGTGTACAGTTAGTGACAGTGCTAGTAGAGAGACGGGCAGTAAGCAAGTCTCATGCCTCCTCAGCCACTAGACGTAGGTCATAACGTAACTACAGTAGCTGCTAGTGGGGTGTAACATAGAGAGGACTCCTACAGTGCAACCGTTGCTCCAGGTTGGTGTGACTTTTCTGTTCCTCCGGGGGTGTTTCTGAGACTGGAGACGGCTCTGTTGAGTATAGGAGTATAGGAGTATAGGAGTATAGGAGTATAGGAGTATAGGGTCAAGCCTGTGTTGTACAGATTGATAGTTCTCTGTCGGCTCGTTGTGTTGTACAGATTGATAGCTCTCTGTAGGCTCATTGTGTTGTACAGATTGATAGATCTCTGTAGGCTCATTGTGTTGTACAGATTGATAGATCTCTGTCGGCTCATTGTGTTGATTGACAGGCTCATTGTTGATAGTAGCTCTCTCTGTAGGCTCATTGTGTTGTACAGATTGATAGCTCTCTGTAGGCTCATTGTGTTGTACAGATTGATAGATCTCTGTAGGCTCATTGTGTTGTACAGATTGATAGATCTCTGTAGGCTCATTGTGTTGTACAGATTGATAGATCTCTGTAGGCTCATTGTGTTGTACAGATTGATAGATCTCTGTAGGCTCATTGTGTTGTACAGATTGATAGATCTCTGTAGGCTCATTGTGTTGTACAGATTGATAGCTCTCTGTAGGCTCATTGTGTTGTACAGATTGATAGCTCTCTGTAGGCTCGTTGTGTTGTACAGATTGATAGCTCTCTGTAGGCTCGTTGTGTTGTACAGGGGTGTGTAGTGGTGGGTTGTAGCGCCCAGTTTTAGGCTGGGTTTCTGTATAAGCATTTTGGCACATCTGCTGTTGTAAAAAGGGCTTTATAAATACATTTGATTTGAATTGGTTGGGGAAAGCATGGGCCGTCTTGTTCCACACAATTTTCACTTTTGAACTGTGCTCCCTAAATTGCTTCACTCACTCGGCACCTTAGGGTCCAGTTAAGTAGTATATTTCCTCTCATAAAGCTAGCGGGACTTGGCCTATTTGGTGTGTAGAACTTTATGATGAAGGGTTCTCTTTGATGTCTTCAGAAGTCTTCTAGGTTCTAAGTGTTGTGTGGAAGGAACAATGGATCTCTTGTATGGGACTGGTTGAGGAACCCTGCTTATGTCCAAACAATATGGACTTATATCTGAATATTGGACTTGGTTTACTATGTCTGATGACTTACTGGTAGACACTGGGGGTTTTGGCATTTGTTGGAAAGTGGGAGTGATTTTGAGTTTGTTTCAGATAGGTTTCGAATTTATTTTGCTAGTTTGACTTTTGTCCACAAATAATGTGTTCAAATGATTTAGTTCAGATTTATTTATCAAATTATGCAATTGGTGTCCTTTTTAATTATTCAATGAATCAACATGAAGATTTATCCCTAGCATTTTTTATTGCACTACTAATATAAGATCATTATTTTATTTGTTTGGACATACGATTAATTCATATCATATCTCCTTCTCCCTAAGTCTGTTCAATTTACTGTTTCAGTTCTTACATATTCATTCAAGTTCAAGTGCGTGTTAATATTTTCAGCAGGAACACTTGGCTTAAAGACAAATCTTTCAGCGTGAGACTAAAATATAGTGTCAATAATATATTGAGCTAATTAATATATACTGTTTCTATTCATTTAAAATATGTATGTGCTATATCCATACTATGTTCCTAGAAAAGCAATCCCCAACATGCAGGCTACGTATAGTACGTTCTTGTAATGCGCCATACATGCACACACTCCATACATACAGCCATACACATATACTGTATTTACTAGCAATGTACCATATATGCACGTAGTGTAAGTTACAGAGTCCATTATGGAGACATGCTACACGGCAAAGCTACTCTGTCTTCATTTGTTATGGAGTCAACACTCATTGGGCTTTGAGACAGTCACATAACAGAAAAGGGTGGTAATGGTTAGTCAGTCATCTATCAGGCTGCAGAGGAGAGGGGGACTGTGTGTTTGAATGTTGGTGAGAAGTCTGATCATGACAAATTGGTTATACACACAGAGGAGAGGGAACCAGCTGCTCCAAATAGTGTCTTGTGTTGCATGAGAGGAAAGAGGGAACAAGGGAGAGAGAGAAGGAAAGTCGGGAGCCTAGATAGAGGGACTTACTTTTGCTGGATTGTGTTTGTTTTTGTTCATTTAGAATGATTCATTAAGAATTTGTTTGAATTTGTGAGTAGCATTAATGTATACAGTATCTTCTACACAACAATATGCAATTTTGCTAGTAACACATTTGCTTGAAGCGTTGTTTCGGACAAATAATTAATGTTTCATAATAAATAAATACATTAAAATAATTTGTGTTTCATAATACATAAACTGTTCCTTGTGTAAATGTAAGTTATTGAATGAAGTAGAACCCAACAGTATGTGTGGGAAACAATAATAATCAACCCATTTGAATGCCCTTGTTCCTATCATGCTTTTATCCAAAACATACACTATTATAATTATACTTATAACATACACTGTGTAGAAAACATTAAGAACACATTCCTAATAGTTGCACCCCATTCGTTTTGCGCTCAGACCAGCCTCAATTTGTCCGGGCATTGACTCTACAAGGTGTCAAAAGCGTTCCACAGGGAACATGGAAAAAGCAGGTGTTCCTAATGTTTTGAAACACACAGTGTATACAGTAAGTATAAGTTAAATACATATAACTTAAGTATATGTTAACAAATGTGGACATATACTTAAATAAAATACATAATTAAACAATATACTTTTATATAAACTTTATAAAATGTATAATATGTGTGTTATAGCAGCAGCACAAATACAAGTATGTCTATTTTTCATTTATTTAAATTACTGCACATTTTCTATGAATAAAATTGTAAACGGAAAATTAGCAAATATATTATTATTATTGTTAGAAAACAAGTTAGACGGCAATATGGTCTCTCAGCATAGTGAGAGAAACAACCCAATTCAAATGAATAACAAAATAGTGACTATATTGTTGTTTTTAAACACATACACTTTATGGCAATTTGACATCCTTAACATTATTAGTGTGCTGTTTCTTTAAATGACTGCTTATATGAACTACATTTCCAACGTTTAACATATTATCACGTTACCATATATTACCATATATTATTTTGTTTTGACAATACTGGTGAAATAAGATCCAACACCTGTATGCAGTATAACAATGCCAGGGAGCTCTCCTCCCTTCCCTGCTTATAATAACTACTACTAGTTAATGATGAAGCATGTGACCAGACCCACAGCACAACACCGTCCCGTCCACATTGTTACACCATTAAAAACAGGAGCATGAAATAGTTTCACACGAGAACATGACAAATACCACAGTTAAAACTAGTCTGATTTGATTGAATTATATGTATAGGATTGAATATTGCTAATATTGTTATGGCTGACTAATAATTTGTATTTGGGATGTATTTCTGTATTATATTAATTCACAATGTTGTCTCTGATATAGTGATTTATGAGATCTTAATTCTATAATAGCTCACCCCCTACATCGTTATTGTGTTTCTAAAACCGAACACCTTCAACTATGAACTCAAGGTTGAGCTTGTTGAACCGTGGTGACATAAGCTAAGGCAGCAATGACGTCACCCTGTGTGTGCGAGAGTCTTTTTCTGGCGTATAGGAGACTGGGCCCAGCATTTATGACATGGTAAGAGATTCCCAGCAGACAGCAGACACACAATAGGACCTCAGACAAGAATTTGGGCCTAATAGTCTAGTCAGTTACAAGGTCATTAGCAAAACAACAGGAGACTCAGTGTTTTTTTAAAAGCAACAGTTTATTCCTCTAATAAAAAAACATGTTTAACGCAATTATAATGCAATTACTTAGGTACTATTTAATACAGCGTTGTTGCTTTAGTTAATACACAGGTATAAGAGCAACTTACCATATATAGAGTCATCTTCAGCTGAGGATCGCTCCAGAGAAATTCAGTGTGACATTGATATTGTCATCAGTCAGTGTAATATACACTGTATCCATCTCTGATTGGTGTAAAGGCCCCGAATCCTTTAGAGCACATCTAATGATCTATTATCAGATCACGCTCCAATAACCCTAACACCTGGTTTGAATTAATTAACGATTGAATGACAGGCAGACACACACACACATTCTTCAGGGGGCATCTAATGATGCCTTATCATATTACGCTCCAATATCCCACCACCTGATTTGAATTAATAAATTACTGTCCGGGACGACTTGAAACCTGAGTCTTAAATGGCACTCTATTCCCTATGGGTAGGCCCTCATTGTAAATAAGAATTTGTTCTTAACTGACTTGCCTAGTTAAATAAAGGTTAAATAAAATAAAATAAAATAAATGTAGAAAGCTACTTTTAAGAGGGCCCATTGTAAAAAGTAGTAGTATATAGAAAATAAAGTGCAATTTGAGATGCATCCATGGATCTGTACCTCTACTACTAAATCTGTTTCGTATTACAAGATCTGGACAGGTCTGAAGTGGCCTGGCCAGCAGCACTCAGCGAGCCAGACCTCGGTTCAAATAGTACTTTCTGTCTTTAAAATACTTTGGCCGTTTGATTGAGCTTGGCCCTGAATGCCAGGTGGGCAGGGTTTGAACTTTTGGGACTATTCCATTGGTCCCATTACGCCAGCTCAATCATTTGAAAGAACCAAATACTATTTGGACCCAGGTCTGCTCTACTCAGAGCCAGATGCCTCAGTAAGAGCCGAGGCCATATTTGTCTATTAAGGGCTGTGTGTCAGAACAGATGAGAGACTAGTATTTTTAGCAGCGAGTCATCGGCTGCGGCAGTGTTTATATGATCCATCAGCGTGCTTGTACTGATAAGAGTGTGTACAACATGCAGCACAGGGGGCTGACCACCCTGTCAAGTGTCCAAGAGATCTAGTTCAACACTTACTTATGTAGATTTTAAATAAAGTACATATTGGTATTGGTGCTCAAAGCATCTTGTGGAAAGACAACAATATGCTGCAAAGTATTTTAAGTTATTCAATCTTTTTGCTTCCTTGCTTCCTTTATAAACCTGTATTTATAAATCACCTCTCATATTGTCCTATGCTCTAGCACAAGTCACTGTGCTTATCCACCTATACAGTGACAATCACAGTCTTTATCCGTTTACTGGGTGACATGACATAAACAGCTTCATCTGATCTGGGCAGCTAGGCCTATAGTCTGGTCTGTTCTGACTGAGACAGAGGGTATCATTGTGACATTACTGGCACTTCAATCTCAGCTAACAGAAGGACAACGAGGGGCAACCGGGGCAGTTGTTGTTTGTGTGGTTTAACAGCGTGCAGGCCGTAAAGCAGGACTGTTTAAGATGGCTACGTATACTACTACAGCGTGTGGTGGTGTTGCCAGGATGAAAAGACAGACAGGCAATTAAAAGGGCAGCTGCTGTGGGGTCCTAAAGTCTTAGCCTCAGTACAAGCTAGTATGTAATTTAACACGAAGCTCTGGTGCCACGGTGCAAACAAAGTATGATGATGTTATACAGTAGCATGTACCATGTAAGACCAAAGTCATAGTGATATGATATACACAGTAATACTGTATGAGGATGTCAATATGAGGTCATCTTGTGACCGTTAAGTCAAAGCGGTTAATTGTCCAAGTTTGAATTAAGTCACAGAGGGACATGTGTACTATCAGAAGTGTGTAATACAGTATGCTAATATCAAGATGTCTCTAAAAAATGTAAGTTGCAGGTGCACTATAACTGTGTATGATGTTAGACTATTTTGTGAAATAAAGAGTAGCCTAATACTATGGAAAAAATATTCTTTGAATAATCTATGGAATAGTGATGGCATATGATTGTTCAAATGTGATCGGTTGTGAAAATGGTTAAATGTCAATAACAAAATCCACCCCGTGGTCTATAATATAACTGATGTCTAATTTAGCGACAGCACTGACGTGATGACTTTATGGTGTGGAAACGTACCTCTTCGTAAGACCATATGACAACTCTACAAGCCAGTAGCACCACAAACCAAGAGGTGCTAATCCTCACAAAGATTCAGTTGCTTCTCCGTGTTCCGAACAAAACCACAAAGATCTAAATATCTACATTAGTCTCTTGTCCATATTTCACAATTTGAACCCAGCAGACGCTAACCCTGTGAAGAAGCTGTGTTGTTACGTTTCACAAACAAAATGCCCCTTATGTGGCGCTATAGACCTTCATGTATGTGAGAAAACAACATGGCTGCTGTGTCCATCAATGTCTAAAACAACTTTCTCTTGGGACCTTGCCCACCCCTAATCCAATTGGTCTCTCGCCTTCTAGTTCTAGAGTGTTGGATCAGGGCTGATGGTTGGTCGGGTTGGGCTATGTCAAGTCATGGGGTTCTATATATGATTTGATTGATAGTGCAAAATACTAAATTTAGCCAGCATGTGAGCACATTCATCAGAACACGAAAGGACAGGGCCCAGTCAAAAGCGTTTGCATCCGGGAAGGGTCTGGGGTTGTGTGTTGGGTATGTGGGTATGTGGATAAGTGTTCATGTCTACAGCTGGTTGCAAAACTTTGTTGTCTCGTTTAACCATTCGCTTGGTGCGAAACAAGCTGCTACTGCTACTGGTTCCTTTATAATGCAATGATCTATGATCCTGATACGAATTGTAGTTCCTCCACAGAAGCTAAATGTTAAGGCTACATAATGTATTTATTTATTCGTTTTAAACAGTGGGACCTGAATCTCTGTTTAAAAGCTGTGTTTTATAGCTACGGTTGTTTACATTTTCTCATCCATCTTTTCCCTGTTTGTTTCTAGCACCAGCGTGTCCGACGGCAATGATAACAAGCCCCAGCCAGTGGGTGGTGTCCAGGGCCAGCTGAGTGGTGGGGGTGGGACCCACCAGAACCACCAGAACACACAGCTCCTCTTGACACCCGCCAGTATCCAGCTAGCCCAGCTCCAGGCCCAGCTCACCTTCCACCGCCTTAAACTGGCCCAGAGTGCTGTGGGGGGCAACGCAAACTCTGCAAACGCAGCCAGCATCCTCAATCAGGTCTGTTACAGAATTTAATGGTTTGCCTGTATTTTATTTTGGTACTTTGGAATGCAAGCTTTTATTTTCTCAATTTTACTTTTATTTCCTCAATCAGGTCTGTAACAGGGTTGGTTGGTTTTCTTATATTTACATATCTGGGAATTTTATTCTGAGATGCAAACTCTTATTTTCACACACTTTTCAAGTGTTTCAAGTGTTCACACTTTTTGTCTGTTTTCGAGACTAATGTTTTTGAATATATCTTCTCCCTCAATCAGGTCCTTGCCAATGTGGCCATGTCCCAGCCCCTCTTCAACCAGCTCCGCGCCTCGGCCATGGTCAGTAATCCCCAAGCAGTTGGTGGTGGTTTCCACTCCAGTGCCCTAGCCTTCCAACTGCCTCCACCACCGCCGCCACCGCCGCCACCGCCGCCACCCCCCAACTCTGCCCTGGGGACTTTAGTAGGGGCCGGATTCAACCAGAATCATGGTAATCTGAGGCTGAACCATTACGGAGGTGGGGGTGTTTCTGGGAACCAACAGCAGCAGCAACAGGCCAACCAGCATGGTGGATCAGACTACGGCAAGAAAGCTGGCTCAACATACCCTTCAGATATGGATAGGCGTCTCCAGTATGGCTTCACAGGGGGGACGTCGGTGGCGTTGAGTGAACCCGGAGAGGGACAAGGACAGTACGTGCCAATCATGACTCAGGCAAAGAGTACAAACCAAGGCTTTCAGATTGACTTCTATGGTCAGAGTCAACAACAACAGGCTGGGTTCAGTGTTGGGAATCAAAACTATCAGAACAAGAACACTTTTAATGAGCAGCAGTGGAAAAGCCCAGGTAACATGAGCCACGCGGGAAAAGGGTTGGACATGGTTTCCAATACTGCCACAGTATGGAGGGGGACTGGGCAGCCAGTCCGTGCCAGAGAGGATCTGTACAATCCAGAGGAGCCAACCTCTGACCCCAAGTTAAATTCCGGCGGTGGGGAAATTACTTCCTCGTTCGGAGAAGGCATGGGTGGCACCAAGGGGTTTGTGGGATACCACAAGCAGCCCCTGCAGGGGGGAGAGGAGACCCTGTCTACAGGTGGTTCCGTACAACTCCAACCTCACCAGCTGAATGACTTCCACGCCGTGACGCCATCCCACCTGCCCCACCAGTGCACCATCTGTGAGAAGAAGGTCTATAACCTCAAGGTGGGTGGAGCTCACTGGACGGGGATTATATCATTTCCATTGGACAGTATGTCACTTCCTGTGGAGAAACATGTAACTTCCTGTAAAGTCTGGACTAGAGAAATACTTAATTACATTGAACAAGCTTGGTGACACTCCTATTAGAATGTATTGCTCTTTGAAACTGAGATGCAGGCATAGACGATGTGGGATAACATATGGTTTTATTCTAGTGAACATATATCATCAATGCGTTTAAATGTTCATGTACTGTAGTGTGTTAACCATAGAGATCCTATTAACTTACTAGAGGGGCTATGACATAAACCCTCAAAGTTCCAGAATGGAGTGAAAATTGCAGCCATATTGGTCAGGGAGAAATCCAAACCAGTCTGATTGGAATGAATGGCAGCAGAGGCATAATCCTGATTTTAATTATGCAGGAAAATAAAAGTAAGGCGTGTGATACATCGGAAAATGTGTAATAGAAGTATTGTCAACCTAAAATATTGTCATATAATTATATATACTGTTTATACAGGTTTTATGCCAATTTTCTGTATAAATAGCCTCTAAAATCAGGAATCAAGGTAAGACCCAGGCGCAGACTGTCGAGGTAACAATGTTTATTGCCGCAACAGTGGCAGGAAAAGACAGGTCAAGGCAGGCAGGGGTCGAAGATCCAGGGTAAGGCCAAGGTACAGGATGGCAGGCGGACTCAGGGTCAGGGACAGGCAGAGAGGTCAGGCAGGCGGGTACAGGGTCAGGACAAGCAGAGATCAAAAACCAGGAGGACAAGGAAAGAGAGGCTGGGAAACGATAGGAGCTGACAGGAAAACGCTGGTTAGCTTGAAAGAACAAGACGAACTGGCAACAAACAGACAGAGAACACAGGTGTAAATACACAGGACATAATTGGGAAGTGGGGCGACACCTGGAGGAGGTGGAGACAAGCATGAGGACAGGTGAAACAGATCAGGGCGTGACAAAAATATATGTAAACAGACCATTAATGTCTCTATTTGAGTTTTCTTGGAATGCTGTGAGTGCTATTATATGATACAATCTGTACTTGTTGCAACTTGTCTAAGTCCTATCATCAACTGATTTCAGCCAGTCTCTGGCTGTAGGTTGACTGCATTGTTTGAAAGGAATGTTGGCATATTGGCAGTTCATTTGAATAATTATTGGAATCATTCCTCTAAAACTGTCTGGCTAGCTAGCTAACAAACACAGTGCAGATAAATTCTTCAAATTCATTATTTTACACAATATCTTATCACAACACTGGCAAACCATGGTTTGCTTCCTGACCAAAATGGCTGACCTTTATCCCATCATAAGAAGGTTCATGTAGATTCTATGGTGTAAATATTGAACTCAATCCCTTTAGCATCTTGCTCTTTCTAATGTTAAGCTCTGTAATAGATCCTTTGCTCAACAACTACTAGTTCATTAGTGTGTGTGAACTGAACTGTAAATGGCCTGTTCCTTGAACAGGGGTGTGAGGAACAGTTTAGTTTTACTGTGGTGTGCAGGTTGTAACATCATTACCAAACAGAGCCAACTACAGTTAGCCTGGTCCCAGATCTGTTTGTGTGGTCTAGCCAACTCCTTTGGGTCTCATATATCCCATTGGCATGACAAGTTGGCTCTACAGCACAAACAGATCTGAGACCAGGCTAACTGTAGCTGCTCCAGAAGCAGTTGCTCTCTGCTCCATGTCGTTGCTCCTTTAATTATAGTCCAGCCACCCATGATCAGGGCCAGACACACAGGGGGGGAATGTTGCTGTGCTCAAAGGGGGAGGTAGGGGATAGCTTTCAGCGAGTCAGGGTCTATCTATCTGACTGGGTTTGGTTGGATGTGTGTTTTCAGGACTGGGACCAGCACGTGAAAGGTAAACTACACCTGCAGAACCGCTTGCTGTACTCTGAAGGGTGAGTTATAGGGATGAGTTATAGGGAGGTCAAATAGATTAGACAGCACGTTGATATGCTTCTGTGTGATCTAGAAACAGCTTTCTGCTTCCTGTCTAGGAATAGGGAGTGACTGACAACAAATGACTCATGTGTGACGTGCTCCACTCATACCGTGGGTTGTGAAGTACAGTATTTGAGGGTGCCTTTCAGATAGATACAGTATAGGCTAAAACTATTTCTTAAATGTGTTCTGTTTGATCTTGTTTTGACATGTTGTGTAACGTGTGCTCCACTGTGGGTTTGAGAAGTATTTTCAGTCAGATATAAGGAAAAACTCTTTACAATAGGGTACCATTCATATAGAGTTTAAAGGGTTTATAACTACATTAATGGTTATTTAATCATTTGTAAATGCATTATAAATCATGAATAACATAATTAGAAACGCTTTAGAAAGTGTACCTTATTGCAAAGTATTATCAAAAACGTTTCCTAAATGTAGTACATTTTTGTGTTGCGTAGCAGTTGAGTTGCATGTGCTTCACTGAAAGTTTGTTCTTAGGGTACTTTTCAGTCAGATATAGGCTACAAAATTGTAATAACTTTAATGATTAAGCCATTATACCTGTTTATACATGCTTTATAAGTTACTTAATATATTAGTTTGTGTCCTTATGTTGTACGTTTAATCGTCATACTCTTGTGACCATTAAGTCATGTCTTCACCATATTCTGATCTCCTCCGTTATTCCCAAAGTAAATATCCTCGGACAGCCGAGGCATTACATTTTTACACTTGTGATCCATATACAGCCTTAATGGCTTTTGAATATGAGACTTGAGGTCTCCAGTCACAAGATATAGCAACAGCCAGGCATGGACAGTCGAGGGGAGGGTAGTCAGTCTGTCAGAAATCTAAAACTAGTCTCCGGTAGCGTCCCTGCAGAAGGGGCATAATGCCCAAAACATTGGTGTAATTAATACCCATTAAATAATTGGGATATACTGTATATAGAGTGTGCAACATTCTTTATTTCATTTTCTTTCATACGTTTACTTTTCTGTTAGTCAGCCAGATAGACTAGCCAGGGAGGACAGAGCACTGCAGGTAGTCAGATCACTCAATCAGTTAGTCAGCCAGATAGACTAGCCAGGGAAGACAGAGCACTGCAGGTAGTCAGATCACTCAATCAGTTAGTCAGCCAGATAGACTAGCCAGGGAGGACAGAGCAGTGCAGGTAGTCAGATCACTCAATCAGTTAGTCAGCCAGATAGACTAGCCAGGGAGGACAGAGCACTGCAGGTAGACAGATCACTCAATCAGTTAGTCAGCCAGATAGACTAGCCAGGGAGGACAGAGCACTGCAGGTAGACAGATCACTCAATCAGTTAGTCAGCCAGATAGACTAGCCAGGGAGGACAGAGCACTGCAGGTAGACAGATCACTCAATCAGTTAGTCAGCCAGATAGACTAGCCAGGGAGGACAGAGCACTGCAGGTAGACAGATCACTCAATCAGTTAGTCAGCCAGATAGACTAGCCAGGGAGGACAGAGCACTGCAGGTAGACAGATCACTCAATCAGTTAGTCAGCCAGATAGACTAGCCAGGGAGGACAGAGCACTGCAGGTAGACAGATCACTCAATCAGTTAGTCAGCCAGATAGACTAGCCAGGGAAGACAGAGCACTGCAGGTAGTCAGATCACTCAATCAGTTAGTCAGCCAGATAGACTAGCCAGGGAGGACAGAGCACTGCAGGTAGACAGATCACTCAATCAGTTAGTCAGCCAGATAGACTAGCCAGGGAGGACAGAGCACTGCAGGTAGACAGATCACTCAATCAGTTAGTCAGCCAGATAGACTAGCCAGGGAGGACAGAGCACTGCAGGTAGACAGATCACTCAATCAGTTAGTCAGCCAGATCAGTTAGTCAGCCAGATAGACTAGCCAGGGAGGACAGAGCACTGCAGGTAGACAGATCACTCAATCAGTTAGTCAGCCAGATAGACTAGCCAGGGAGGACAGAGCACTGCAGGTAGACAGATCACTCAATCAGTTAGTCAGCCAGATAGACTAGCCAGGGAGGACAGAGCACTGCAGGTAGACAGATCACTCAATCAGTTAGTCAGCCAGATAGACTAGCCAGGGAGGACAGAGCACTGCAGGTAGACAGATCACTCAATCAGTTAGTCAGCCAGATAGACTAGCCAGGGAGGACAGAGCACTGCAGGTAGACAGATCACTCAATCAGTTAGTCAGCCAGATAGACTAGCCAGGGAGGACAGAGCACTGCAGGTAGTCAGATCACTCAATCAGTTAGTCAGCCAGATAGACTAGCCAGGGAGGACAGAGCACTGCAGGTAGACAGATCACTCAATCAGTTAGTCAGCCAGATAGACTAGCCAGGGAGGACAGAGCACTGCAGGTAGTCAGATCACTCAATCAGTTAGTCAGCCAGATAGACTAGCCAGGGAGGACAGAGCACTGCAGGTAGTCAGATCACTCAATCAGTTAGTCAGCCAGATAGACTAGCCAGGGAGGACAGAGCACTGCAGGTAGTCAGATCACTCAATCAGTTAGTCAGCCAGATAGACTAGCCAGGGAGGACAGAGCACTGCAGGTAGACAGATCACTCAATCAGTTAGTCAGCCAGATAGACTAGCCAGGGAGGACAGAGCACTGCAGGTAGACAGATCACTCAATCAGTTAGTCAGCCAGATAGACTAGCCAGGGAGGACAGAGCACTGCAGGTAGACAGATCACTCAATCAGTTAGTCAGCCAGATAGACTAGCCAGGGAGGACAGAGCACTGCAGGTAGTCAGATCACTCAATCAGTTAGTCAGCCAGATAGACTAGCCAGGGAGGACAGAGCACTGCAGGTAGTCAGATCACTCAATCAGTTAGTCAGCCAGATAGACTAGCCAGGGAGGACATAGTACTGCAGGTAGTCAGATCACTCAATCAGTTAGTCAGCCAGATAGACTAGCCAGGGAGGACAGAGCACTGCAGGTAGACAGATCACTCAATCAGTTAGTCAGCCAGATAGACTAGCCAGGGAGGACAGAGCACTGCAGGTAGACAGATCACTCAATCAGTTAGTCAGCCAGATAGACTAGCCAGGGAGGACAGAGCACTGCAGGTAGTCAGATCACTCAATCAGTTAGTCAGCCAGATAGACTAGCCAGGGAGGACAGAGCACTGCAGGTAGTCAGATCACTCAATCAGTTAGTCAGCCAGATAGACTAGCCAGGGAGGACAGAGCACTGCAGGTAGTCAGATCACTCAATCAGTTAGTCAGCCAGATAGACTAGCCAGGGAGGACAGAGCACTGCAGGTAGACAGATCACTCAATCAGTTAGTCAGCCAGATAGACTAGCCAGGGAGGACAGAGCACTGCAGGTAGTCAGATCACTCAATCAGTTAGTCAGCCAGCCAGATAGACTAGCCAGGGAGGACAGAGCACTGCAGGTAGTCAGATCACTCAATCAGTTAGTCAGCCAGATAGACTAGCCAGGGAGGACAGAGCACTGCAGGTTGACAGATCACTCAATCAGTTAGTCAGCCAGATAGACTAGCCAGGGAGGACAGAGCACTGCAGGTAGTCAGATCACTCAATCAGTTAGTCAGCCAGATAGACTAGCCAGGGAGGACAGAGCAGTGCAGGTAGTCAGATCACTCAATCAGTTGGTCAGCCAGATAGACTAGCCAGGGAGGACAGAGCACTGCAGGTAGTCAGATCACTCAATCAGTTAGTCAGCCAGATAGACTAGCCAGGGAGGACAGAGCACTGCAGGTAGTCAGATCACTCAATCAGTTAGTCAGCCAGATAGACTAGCCAGGGAGGACAGAGCAGTGCAGGTAGTCAGATCACTCAATCAGTTAGTCAGCCAGATAGACTAGCCAGGGAGGACAGAGCACTGCAGGTAGTCAGATCACTCAATCAGTTAGTCAGCCAGATAGACTAGCCAGGGAGGACAGAGCACTGCAGGTAGACAGATCACTCAATCAGTTAGTCAGCCAGATAGACTAGCCAGGGAGGACAGAGCACTGCAGGTAGTCAGATCACTCAATCAGTTAGTCAGCCAGATAGACTAGCCAGGGAGGACAGAGCACTGCAGGTAGTCAGATCACTCAATCAGTTAGTCAGCCAGATAGACTAGCCAGGGAGGACAGAGCACTGCAGGTAGTCAGATCACTCAATCAGTTAGTCAGCCAGATAGACTAGCCAGGGAGGACAGAGCACTGCAGGTAGTCAGATCACTCAATCAGTTAGTCAGCCAGATAGACTAGCCAGGGAGGACAGAGCACTGCAGGTAGACAGATCACTCAATCAGTTAGTCAGCCAGATAGACTAGCCAGGGAGGACAGAGCACTGCAGGTAGTCAGATCACTCAATCAGTTAGTCAGCCAGATAGACTAGCCAGGGAGGACAGAGCACTGCAGGTAGTCAGATCACTCAATCAGTTAGTCAGCCAGATAGACTAGCCAGGGAGGACAGAGCACTGCAGGTAGTCAGATCACTCAATCAGTTAGTCAGCCAGATAGACTAGCCAGGGAGGACAGAGCACTGCAGGTAGTCAGATCACTCAATCAGTTAGTCAGCCAGATAGACTAGCCAGGGAGGACAGAGCACTGCAGGTAGTCAGATCACTCAATCAGTTAGTCAGCCAGATAGACTAGCCAGGGAGGACAGAGCACTGCAGGTAGACAGATCACTCAATCAGTTAGTCAGCCAGATAGACTAGCCAGGGAGGACAGAGCACTGCAGGTAGTCAGATCACTCAATCAGTTAGTCAGCCAGATAGACTAGCCAGGGAGGACAGAGCACTGCAGGTAGTCAGATCACTCAATCAGTTAGTCAGCCAGATAGACTAGCCAGGGAGGACAGAGCACTGCAGGTAGTCAGATCACTCAATCAGTTAGTCAGCCAGATAGACTAGCCAGGGAGGACAGAGCACTGCAGGTAGTCAGATCACTCAATCAGTTAGTCAGCCAGATAGACTAGCCAGGGAGGACAGAGCACTGCAGGTAGACAGATCACTCAATCAGTTAGTCAGCCAGATAGACTAGCCAGGGAGGACAGAGCACTGCAGGTAGACAGATCACTCAATCAGTTAGTCAGCCAGATAGACTAGCCAGGGAGGACAGAGCACTGCAGGTAGTCAGATCACTCAATCAGTTAGTCAGACAGATAGACTAGCCAGGGAGGACAGAGCACTGCAGGTAGTCAGATCACTCAATCAGTTAGTCAGCCAGATAGACTAGCCAGGGAGGACAGAGCACTGCAGGTAGTCAGATCACTCAATCAGTTAGTCAGCCAGCCAGATAGACTAGCCAGGGAGGACAGAGCACTGCAGGTAGACAGATCACTCAATCAGTTAGTCAGCCAGATAGACTAGCCAGGGAGGACAGAGCACTGCCGGTAGACAGATCACTCAATCAGTTAGTCAGCCAGATAGACTAGCCAGGGAGGACAGAGCACTGCAGGTAGACAGATCACTCAATCAGTTAGTCAGCCAGATAGACTAGCCAGGGAGGACAGAGCACTGCAGGTAGACAGATCACTCAATCAGTTAGTCAGCCAGATAGACTAGCCAGGGAGGACAGAGCACTGCAGGTAGACAGATCACTCAATCAGTTAGTCAGCCAGATAGACTAGCCAGGGAGGACAGAGCACTGCAGGTAGTCAGATCACTCAATCAGTTAGTCAGCCAGATAGACTAGCCAGGAGGACAGAGCACTGCAGGTAGTCAGATCACTCAATCAGTTAGTCAGCCAGATAGACTAGCCAGGGAGGACAGAGCACTGCAGGTAGACAGATCACTCAATCAGTTAGTCAGCCAGATAGACTAGCCAGGGAGGACAGAGCACTGCAGGTAGACAGATCACTCAATCAGTTAGTCAGCCAGATAGACTAGCCAGGGAGGACAGAGCACTGCAGGTAGTCAGATCACTCAATCAGTTAGTCAGCCAGATAGACTAGCCAGGGAGGACAGAGCACTGCAGGTAGTCAGATCACTCAATCAGTTAGTCAGCCAGATAGACTAGCCAGGGAGGACAGAGCACTGCAGGTAGACAGATCACTCAATCAGTTAGTCAGCCAGATAGACTAGCCAGGGAGGACAGAGCACTGCAGGTAGTCAGATCACTCAATCAGTTAGTCAGCCAGATAGACTAGCCAGGGAGGACAGAGCACTGCAGGTAGTCAGATCACTCAATCAGTTAGTCAGCCAGATAGACTAGCCAGGGAGGACAGAGCACTGCAGGTAGTCAGATCACTCAATCAGTTAGTCAGCCAGATAGACTAGCCAGGGAGGACAGAGCACTGCAGGTAGTCAGATCACTCAATCAGTTAGTCAGCCAGATAGACTAGCCAGGGAGGACAGAGCACTGCAGGTAGTCAGATCACTCAATCAGTTAGTCAGCCAGATAGACTAGCCAGGGAGGACAGAGCACTGCAGGTAGACAGATCACTCAATCAGTTAGTCAGCCAGATAGACTAGCCAGGGAGGACAGAGCACTGCAGGTAGTCAGATCACTCAATCAGTTAGTCAGCCAGATAGACTAGCCAGGGAGGACAGAGCACTGCAGGTAGTCAGATCACTCAATCAGTTAGTCAGCCAGATAGACTAGCCAGGGAGGACAGAGCACTGCAGGTAGTCAGATCACTCAATCAGTTAGTCAGCCAGATAGACTAGCCAGGGAGGACAGAGCACTGCAGGTAGACAGATCACTCAATCAGTTAGTCAGCCAGATAGACAGCCAGGGAGGACAGAGCACTGCAGGTAGTCAGATCACTCAATCAGTTAGTCAGCCAGATAGACTAGCCAGGGAGGACAGAGCAGTGCAGGTAGTCAGATCACTCAATCAGTTAGTCAGCCAGATAGACTAGCCAGGGAGGACAGAGCACTGCAGGTAGTCAGATCACTCAATCAGTTAGTCAGCCAGATAGACTAGCCAGGGAGGACAGAGCACTGCAGGTAGTCAGATCACTCAATCAGTTAGTCAGCCAGATAGACTAGCCAGGGAGGACAGAGCACTGCAGGTAGTCAGATCACTCAATCAGTTAGTCAGCCAGATAGACTAGCCAGGGAGGACAGAGCACTGCAGGTAGACAGATCACTCAATCAGTTAGTCAGCCAGATAGACTAGCCAGGGAGGACAGAGCACTGCAGGTAGTCAGATCACTCAATCAGTTAGTCAGCCAGATAGACTAGCCAGGGAGGACAGAGCACTGCAGGTAGTCAGATCACTCAATCAGTTAGTCAGCCAGATAGACTAGCCAGGGAGGACAGAGCACTGCAGGTAGTCAGATCACTCAATCAGTTAGTCAGCCAGATAGACTAGCCAGGGAGGACAGAGCACTGCAGGTAGTCAGATCACTCAATCAGTTAGTCAGCCAGATAGACTAGCCAGGGAGGACAGAGCACTGCAGGTAGACAGATCACTCAATCAGTTAGTCAGCCAGATAGACTAGCCAGGGAGGACAGAGCACTGCAGGTAGTCAGATCACTCAATCAGTTAGTCAGCCAGATAGACTAGCCAGGGAGGACAGAGCACTGCAGGTAGTCAGATCACTCAATCAGTTAGTCAGCCAGATAGACTAGCCAGGGAGGACAGAGCACTGCAGGTAGTCAGATCACTCAATCAGTTAGTCAGCCAGATAGACTAGCCAGGGAGGACAGAGCACTGCAGGTAGTCAGATCACTCAATCAGTTAGTCAGCCAGATAGACTAGCCAGGGAGGACAGAGCACTGCAGGTAGTCAGATCACTCAATCAGTTAGTCAGCCAGATAGACTAGCCAGGGAGGACAGAGCACTGCAGGTAGTCAGATCACTCAATCAGTTAGTCAGCCAGATAGACTAGCCAGGGAGGACAGAGCACTGCAGGTAGTCAGATCACTCAATCAGTTAGTCAGCCAGATAGACTAGCCAGGGAGGACAGAGCACTGCAGGTAGACAGATCACTCAATCAGTTAGTCAGCCAGATAGACTAGCCAGGGAGGACAGAGCACTGCAGGTAGTCAGATCACTCAATCAGTTAGTCAGCCAGATAGACTAGCCAGGGAGGACAGAGCACTGCAGGTAGTCAGATCACTCAATCAGTTAGTCAGCCAGATAGACTAGCCAGGGAGGACAGAGCACTGCAGGTAGTCAGATCACTCAATCAGTTAGTCAGCCAGATAGACTAGCCAGGGAGGACAGAGCACTGCAGGTAGTCAGATCACTCAATCAGTTAGTCAGCCAGATAGACTAGCCAGGGAGGACAGAGCACTGCAGGTAGACAGATCACTCAATCAGTTAGTCAGCCAGATAGACTAGCCAGGGAGGACAGAGCACTGCAGGTAGACAGATCACTCAATCAGTTAGTCAGCCAGATAGACTAGCCAGGGAGGACAGAGCACTGCAGGTAGACAGATCACTCAATCAGTTAGTCAGCCAGATAGACTAGCCAGGGAGGACAGAGCACTGCAGGTAGACAGATCACTCAATCAGTTAGTCAGCCAGATAGACTAGCCAGGGAGGACAGAGCACTGCAGGTAGTCAGATCACTCAATCAGTTAGTCAGCCAGATAGACTAGCCAGGGAGGACAGAGCACTGCAGGTAGTCAGATCACTCAATCAGTTAGTCAGCCAGATAGACTAGCCAGGGAGGACAGAGCACTGCAGGTAGTCAGATCACTCAATCAGTTAGTCAGCCAGATAGACTAGCCAGGGAGGACAGAGCACTGCAGGTAGACAGATCACTCAATCAGTTAGTCAGCCAGATAGACTAGCCAGGGAGGACAGAGCACTGCAGGTAGTCAGATCACTCAATCAGTTAGTCAGCCAGATAGACTAGCCAGGGAGGACAGAGCACTGCAGGTAGACAGATCACTCAATCAGTTAGTCAGCCAGATAGACTAGCCAGGGAGGACAGAGCACTGCAGGTAGTCAGATCACTCAATCAGTTAGTCAGCCAGATAGACTAGCCAGGGAGGACAGAGCACTGCAGGTAGTCAGATCACTCAATCAGTTAGTCAGCCAGATAGACTAGCCAGGGAGGACAGAGCACTGCAGGTAGTCAGATCACTCAATCAGTTAGTCAGCCAGATAGACTAGCCAGGGAGGACAGAGCAGTGCAGGTAGTCAGATCACTCAATCAGTTAGTCAGCCAGATAGACTAGCCAGGAGGACAGAGCACTGCAGGTAGTCAGATCACTCAATCAGTTAGTCAGCCAGATAGACTAGCCAGGGAGGACAGAGCACTGCAGGTAGTCAGATCACTCAATCAGTTAGTCAGCCAGATAGACTAGCCAGGGAGGACAGAGCACTGCAGGTAGACAGATCACTCAATCAGTTAGTCAGCCAGATAGACTAGCCAGGGAGGACAGAGCACTGCAGGTAGTCAGATCACTCAATCAGTTAGTCAGCCAGATAGACTAGCCAGGGAGGACAGAGCAGTGCAGGTAGTCAGATCACTCAATCAGTTGGTCAGCCAGATAGACTAGCCAGGGAGGACAGAGCACTGCAGGTAGTCAGATCACTCAATCAGTTAGTCAGCCAGATAGACTAGCCAGGGAGGACAGAGCACTGCAGGTAGTCAGATCACTCAATCAGTTAGTCAGCCAGATAGACTAGCCAGGGAGGACAGAGCACTGCAGGTAGTCAGATCACTCAATCAGTTAGTCAGCCAGATAGACTAGCCAGGGAGGACAGAGCACTGCAGGTAGACAGATCACTCAATCAGTTAGTCAGCCAGATAGACTAGCCAGGAGGACAGAGCACTGCAGGTAGTCAGATCACTCAATCAGTTAGTCAGCCAGATAGACTAGCCAGGGAGGACAGAGCACTGCAGGTAGTCAGATCACTCAATCAGTTAGTCAGCCAGATAGACTAGCCAGGGAGGACAGAGCACTGCAGGTAGTCAGATCACTCAATCAGTTAGTCAGCCAGATAGACTAGCCAGGGAGGACAGAGCACTGCAGGTAGACAGATCACTCAATCAGTTAGTCAGCCAGATAGACTAGCCAGGGAGGACAGAGCACTGCAGGTTGACAGATCACTCAATCAGTTAGTCAGCCAGATAGACTAGCCAGGGAGGACAGAGCACTGCAGGTAGTCAGATCACTCAATCAGTTAGTCAGCCAGATAGACTAGCCAGGGAGGACAGAGCAGTGCAGGTAGTCAGATCACTCAATCAGTTGGTCAGCCAGATAGACTAGCCAGGGAGGACAGAGCACTGCAGGTAGTCAGATCACTCAATCAGTTAGTCAGCCAGATAGACTAGCCAGGGAGGACAGAGCACTGCAGGTAGTCAGATCACTCAATCAGTTAGTCAGCCAGATAGACTAGCCAGGGATTGAGCACTGCAGGTAGACAGATCACTCAATCAGTTAGTCAGCCAGATAGACTAGCCAGGGAGGACAGAGCACTGCAGGTAGACAGATCACTCAATCAGTTAGTCAGCCAGATAGACTAGCCAGGGAGGACAGAGCACTGCAGGTAGTCAGATCACTCAATCAGTTAGTCAGCCAGATAGACTAGCCAGGGAGGACAGAGCACTGCAGGTAGTCAGATCACTCAATCAGTTAGTCAGCCAGATAGACTAGCCAGGGAGGACAGAGCACTGCAGGTAGTCAGATCACTCAATCAGTTAGTCAGCCAGATAGACTAGCCAGGGAGGACAGAGCAGTGCAGGTAGTCAGATCACTCAATCAGTTAGTCAGCCAGATAGACTAGCCAGGGAGGACAGAGCACTGCAGGTAGACAGATCACTCAATCAGTTAGTCAGCCAGATAGACTAGCCAGGGAGGACAGAGCACTGCAGGTTTGATCACTCAATCAGTTAGTCAGCCAGATAGACTAGCCAGGGAGGACAGAGCACTGCAGGTAGTCAGATCACTCAATCAGTTAGTCAGCCAGATAGACTAGCCAGGGAGGACAGAGCACTGCAGGTAGTCAGATCACTCAATCAGTTAGTCAGCCAGATAGACTAGCCAGGGAGGACAGAGCACTGCAGGTAGTCAGATCACTCAATCAGTTAGTCAGCCAGATAGACTAGCCAGGGAGGACAGAGCACTGCAGGTAGTCAGATCACTCAATCAGTTAGTCAGCCAGATAGACTAGCCAGGGAGGACAGAGCAGTGCAGGTAGTCAGATCACTCAATCAGTTAGTCAGCCAGATAGACTAGCCAGGGAGGACAGAGCACTGCAGGTAGACAGATCACTCAATCAGTTAGTCAGCCAGATAGACTAGCCAGGAGGACAGAGCACTGCAGGTAGACAGATCACTCAATCAGTTAGTCAGCCAGATAGACTAGCCAGGGAGGACAGAGCACTGCAGGTAGTCAGATCACTCAATCAGTTAGTCAGCCAGATAGACTAGCCAGGGAGGACAGAGCACTGCAGGTAGTCAGATCACTCAATCAGTTAGTTAGTCAGCCAGATAGACTAGCCAGGGAGGACAGAGCACTGCAGGTAGTCAGATCACTCAATCAGTTAGTCAGCCAGCCAGATAGACTAGCCAGGGAGGACAGAGCACTGCAGGTAGTCAGATCACTCAATCAGTTAGTCAGCCAGATAGACTAGCCAGGGAGGACAGAGCACTGCAGGTAGACAGATCACTCAATCAGTTAGTCAGCCAGATAGACTAGCCAGGGAGGACAGAGCACTGCAGGTAGACAGATCACTCAATCAGTTAGTCAGCCAGATAGACTAGCCAGGGAGGACAGAGCACTGCAGGTAGTCAGATCACTCAATCAGTTAGTCAGCCAGATAGACTAGCCAGGGAGGACAGAGCACTGCAGGTAGACAGATCACTCAATCAGTTAGTCAGCCAGATAGACTAGCCAGGGAGGACAGAGCACTGCAGGTAGTCAGATCACTCAATCAGTTAGTCAGCCAGATAGACTAGCCAGGGAGGACAGAGCACTGCAGGTAGTCAGATCACTCAATCAGTTAGTCAGCCAGATAGACTAGCCAGGGAGGACAGAGCACTGCAGGTAGTCAGATCACTCAATCAGTTAGTCAGCCAGATAGACTAGCCAGGGAGGACAGAGCACTGCAGGTAGTCAGATCACTCAATCAGTTAGTCAGCCAGATAGACTAGCCAGGGAGGACAGAGCACTGCAGGTAGACAGATCACTCAATCAGTTAGTCAGCCAGATAGACTAGCCAGGGAGGACAGAGCACTGCAGGTAGTCAGATCACTCAATCAGTTAGTCAGCCAGCCAGATAGACTAGCCAGGGAGGACAGAGCACTGCAGGTAGTCAGATCACTCAATCAGTTAGTCAGCCAGATAGACTAGCCAGGGAGGACAGAGCACTGCAGGTAGTCAGATCACTCAATCAGTTAGTCAGCCAGATAGACTAGCCAGGGAGGACAGAGCACTGCAGGTAGACAGATCACTCAATCAGTTAGTCAGCCAGATAGACTAGCCAGGGAGGACAGAGCACTGCAGGTAGTCAGATCACTCAATCAGTTAGTCAGCCAGATAGACTAGCCAGGGAGGACAGAGCACTGCAGGTAGTCAGATCACTCAATCAGTTAGTCAGCCAGATAGACTAGCCAGGGAGGACAGAGCACTGCAGGTAGTCAGATCACTCAATCAGTTAGTCAGCCAGATAGACTAGCCAGGGAGGACAGAGCACTGCAGGTAGTCAGATCACTCAATCAGTTAGTCAGCCAGATAGACTAGCCAGGGAGGACAGAGCACTGCAGGTAGTCAGATCACTCAATCAGTTAGTCAGCAGACTAGCCAGGGAGGACAGAGCACTGCAGGTAGTCAGTCAATCAGTTAGTCAGCCAGATAGACTAGCCAGGGAGGACAGAGCACTGCAGGTAGTCAGATCACTCAATCAGTTAGTCAGCCAGATAGACTAGCCAGGGAGGAGGCACTGCACACTCAATCAGAGCACTGCAGGGAGGACAGATCACAGATCAATCAGTTAGTCAGCCAGATAGACTAGCCAGGGAGGACAGAGCAGTGCAGGTAGTCAGATCACTCAATCAGTTAGTCAGCCAGATAGACTAGCCAGGGAGGACAGAGCACTGCAGGTAGTCAGATCACTCAATCAGTTAGTCAGCCAGATAGACTAGCCAGGGAGGACAGAGCACTGCAGGTAGACAGATCACTCAATCAGTTAGTCAGCCAGATAGACTAGCCAGGGAGGACAGAGCACTGCAGGTAGTCAGATCACTCAATCAGTTAGTCAGCCAGATAGACTAGCCAGGGAGGACAGAGCAGTGCAGGTAGTCAGATCACTCAATCAGTCAGCCAGATAGACTAGCCAGGGAGGACAGAGCACTGCAGGTAGACAGATCACTCAATCAGTTAGTCAGCCAGATAGACTAGCCAGTGAGGACAGAGCACTGCAGGTAGTCAGATCACTCAATCAGTTAGTCAGCCAGATAGACTAGCCAGGGAGGACAGAGCACTGCAGGTAGTCAGATCACTCAATCAGTTAGTCAGCCAGATAGACTAGCCAGGGAGGACAGAGCACTGCAGGTAGACAGATCACTCAATCAGTTAGTCAGCCAGATAGACTAGCCAGGGAGGACAGAGCACTGCAGGTAGTCAGATCACTCAATCAGTTAGTCAGCCAGATAGACTAGCCAGGGAGGACAGAGCACTGCAGGTAGTCAGATCACTCAATCAGTTAGTCAGCCAGATAGACTAGCCAGGGAGGACAGAGCACTGCAGGTAGTCAGATCACTCAATCAGTTAGTCAGCCAGATAGACTAGCCAGGGAGGACAGAGCAGTGCAGGTAGTCAGATCACTCAATCAGTTAGTCAGCCAGATAGACTAGCCAGGGAGGACAGAGCACTGCAGGTAGACAGATCACTCAATCAGTTAGTCAGCCAGATAGACTAGCCAGGGAGGACAGAGCACTGCAGGTAGACAGATCACTCAATCAGTTAGTCAGCCAGATAGACTAGCCAGGGAGGACAGAGCACTGCAGGTAGTCAGATCACTCAATCAGTTAGTCAGCCAGATAGACTAGCCAGGGAGGACAGAGCACTGCAGGTAGACAGATCACTCAATCAGTTAGTCAGCCAGATAGACTAGCCAGGGAGGACAGAGCACTGCAGGTAGTCAGATCACTCAATCAGTTAGTCAGCCAGATAGACTAGCCAGGGAGGACAGAGCACTGCAGGTAGACAGATCACTCAATCAGTTAGTCAGCCAGATAGACTAGCCAGGGAGGACAGAGCACTGCAGGTAGTCAGATCACTCAATCAGTTAGTCAGGAAACTAAAACAAGCCTCTCGTGGCGTCCGGTTCTGTCCGCAGCGCTACAATCACAGCCGGAGCCGTCTACTACGGTCCCGCCGGGTCGTCTGAAGGATGCCTAAACAACGGCGGAGTGAATAACTCCATGGCTTACTCTTCCACTGCCAATCAAGGTAGGTTGGAGTGTGTGTCTGTGTCTCAAAGACTTCGGGTTGGAGGTTGAAGGTCAATGTTGTGGTGTTTTTAAGAGGGGAAATATGTGATATGTGGTAGATATGCGGTAGATGGGGGTGGAACTGCTGCTATTTTTAGACTGCAGGGTGCATGGCATGGGTCTCATTTTGGATTTTTCGATCTAGGGAGTAGGGAGCAGATCGGGCTAACTTGATCGTGCATGTGTTGATATCATCTCAATATAGTACTTATAAAACACAAATAAAACTTGTAATATCGATGTAAATTACTATTACTAATTGTGCAACTTGTATTTTTACACTATTTGTCTGGGGTTTATAGTTTTTTTCAGTAAAGATTACAGTATTTTGAGAGTACAACTTATTTTTGGGCTCCCGAGTGTCGCAGCGGTCTAAGGCACTGCATCTCAGTGCAAGAGGCGTCCCTACAGTCCCTGGTTCGATTCCAGGCTGTATCACATCCGGCCGTGATTGGGAGTCCCATAGGACGGCGCACAATTGGCCCAGCGTCGTCCAGGTTTGGCTGGGGTAGGCCGTCATTGTAAATAAGAATTTGTTCTAAACTGGCTTGCCTCGTTAAATAAAGATGAAATCAAATAATAATAATAATAAAATAATAGAAATGTGTAGCCAATATTTACAAATTTTAAGGTGAGCTTGTGAAGTAGACTGGTCCTTTAATTTCAAGAACAGCCATGATACAAACATAACAAGCAAAACTAGGATAGCATGACAACATTTTAACATAGGTCATTGTGATTCTCTGGTTTGTTCACAGTCAAGAATTAACACAACATAAACTTCCCTCGATCCCATGTGTTTCATGGTCCTGTCGTTCCTGTTTCCTCCACATTTCTCCAGATGTATCATCCGGAGCTAACCTACCAGCTGGAGTAATGAGAACCTATCCCATGTCAGGGGCTGGATTTACCCAACTCCCACCTGGGTCAAAGGTCAGGCAAATGTTTTGGCTTTCGCTTATCAAGATTAGGGGATATGTGCTCCTGCTGTGTGTGGATGTAAATTCGTGAAGGCTAAATATGACAGATTGTACAGGTTGGGTTACTTAAACTGGTAAAAGGTCAGATAAACGTTTGGCTTTCTCTTATCCAGATCCGATAGAATGCTGCTGTGAAACAAAAACTGTAAATGCCCTACTGAATGAGATATAAGGACTGTAGTTTGGGGTAACGCTTTACAATAACTTTCATTAATAAGCATAATTAAACCATTTAAAGGTCAATGTTTTGGATTTTGTATATCAAGATTAGTGAATACATGCTTTTGTGAAATACATATAGTACATTTGGGCTGAAGGACAGATTGATTTTATGGTAACACTTTATAATGACTTTATAATATAAAATATTACTTTAATTTAACTAGTCAACATGCATCAACTATTTATACGTAGTAAATACACTCCCAATAAATGAGTAGTAATAGTGCATTTATAAACATGTATAAGCATTATATGCATTACAATCATTTATAAAACACTACAAAGCATTTAGTGTGGCTTTTTAATTAAAGTTACGGAGTGGCTGCAGATCCATGTTTTCTGGAACCTTCTTCCCGACAGCTAAAGGTCTGAAGCTTCTTCGCATGTGTGGGATTCTCTACTTTGCGCACAGCAGAGACGGAAGAGGAAGAGAGACATCCCACTCCCTCGTTTCTTCTGTTTCAATGGAAGTGAATGAACTAAGTAGACCAGACCCATGCTATCACAGCTTAAGTAGACCAGACCCATGCTATCACAGCTTAAGTAGACCAGACCCATGCTATCACAGCTTAAGTAGACAGGAACCGACCATTTCTTTTCAATGGTAAATGGCCTGAGTGAAGTATTTTAATTTAACCACCATCTTTAGCGCACAGTCTCTGCTCTTAAAGTTATTAATATAATTGAATGTGTCTATCCCGGCTTACCTCTGTGCCTAGAGAGAGCATGGCAGAGGAAGGGCTCAACACGGGGGCCCAACATGGGGGCACATAGTAGGCTATGTATTTGTGCCAAGGTTTATTTTTCATGTTGTATGTCAGTTTCTCCAGTCAGTTCTACTTATTTGATGTATTTTTAAATACAGTATATTTTTTATTTGAAGAACTAAAGAGCCATTTTGACTTAGATGTGCACTCGTTTTAGTTTGACCACTGGCTTCCCTCTACATCTCTCTGGTTTTGAGTGTACGCACTTCAACTGTGTTTCAGCTATTAGGATATCTAAGCTGTGGTGGCGGATGGGGTTGTGTGTTGTGTCAGTGGATAATAACGGACCAGCGAAAGGCCTCGTTGACAGCTGTGGATCCAGAGAGAAGCTTTTGTCTTTGCTAGACAACTTAACTCCATTTAAACTGATATCTCCGGCAAACTATGTAATTAAATGCCTGGCTTGAAAACGCGTGTGTGAAATGAACAGATTTAAGCTCTCTCTTTAGTGATAAAATGGGTCTAATGGACTTTATCACAACCATATGTGAGAACTCTACAGTGCAAAGCGGCAAAAAAAGACATTGGCTGTGGCGAGATGGATTTTCAGAATCACGGTTCATTTTTGTTGCTTTTTATACTATTTGTTGATGTTGTGTGTTGATTTGATTTCTAACTGATATATCCGACTACAAACTATGTAATTAAATGCCTGGCTTGTAAACACAGATTTCAGCTTTCTCTTTAGTGATGAAAGGGGTCTAACTGATTAAATCTCAACCGTATGCGAAGATGTAGTTACACAGCTACAAAACCCCCGTAGGCTTTGGCCAGATAATAACGGTTTATACATGTAACTGTTGAATTGTTGGTATTCATTTACTTGGAGTATGAATAGATCTTTTTACGTGTGTTATTTCATTTTCTGTCAAGCGGTGAGTGTAGCTGGTGCATGGAAGTCAGGCGCAGGAGAGCAGAGATGAGTGGACAAAGCACTTTACTTAGGCAACCATTTGCACAGAACGCAACCGCGTCACAAAACAAAACCCGGTGCAAACCAGCCTTAACAATAAACAATTTCACACACAGACATGGGGGGGGGGAACAGAGGGTTAAATACACAACAAGTAATGAGGGAAATGTAAACGAGGTGTGTGGGAAAACAAGACAAAACAAATGGAAAATGAAAGGTGGATGGGCGAAGGCTAGAAGACCGGTGACGTCGACAGCCGAACAAGGAGAGGAACCGACTTCAGTGGAAGTCGTGACATTTTCAGTATAGCTTTTTTTAAATGATAGATTCATCCTTTTTCACCAATGATCCATTCTATTTTATTCTGTTATATTATATTATTTGTGCCATGTGGTATATGTAAGAAACAGTTGTTACACCCCGTTACACCACATGACAGGTCAGCTTGGCTTGGAGGTGCCACGTGGCCAAGACACCCTCTCCATCAGGAGAGGTGGTGAGGAGAGGGGTGACGTGTGTGCCTGCATCCGTATGTGTGTGTGTCTGTGCGCATCTGTGTGTGTGTGTGTCTGGCAGCATACTTTTTGATGTGAGGTCTTACTTGGGTCTACTTGAGGTGTAGAGTATCGCCATGACGGCTTGTGGGGCTATTTCAGCGTGACATTTATAGGTGGCGATTTTATCTGTGGAATTAATTGAGGAAAATGTTTAGCTATTTCTTGTCCGAGGTTAAGTATTTTTAAGTTGTTGAATTGAGGATTTGACTGAGTGATAGCCATCTATAGCGAGAAAATATGGAGCTCAAGTCCCATCATGTTTTTTATGTTGCGTGTCTGCGTGTCTGCTTTATCCCCATTTTGACTTGGAATAGGCCTCCGTCCCTTTCCACTATGAACATGTTCACATTTCTTCCTTGGAACAACACACTGATACCTATTGCATTGCACCAACAAACATATGTCTTCATTGTCAACTGTTGTTAGGTAACACTTTTTATCATTGTCAACTGTTGTTAGGCAACACCTTTTATCATTGTCAACTGTTGTTAGGCAACACCTTTTATCATTGTCAACTGTTGTTAGGCAACACCTTTTATCATTGTCAACTGTTGTTAGGCAACACCTTTTATCATTGTCAACTGTTGTTAGGCAACACCTTTTATCATTGTCAACTGTTGTTAGGCAACACCTTTTAACATTGTCAACTGTTGTTAGGCAACACCTTTTAACATTGTCAACTGTTGTTAGGCAACACCTTTTATTGGAGATTTAAATGCATTTGATGTGAATTTTGGAACTCCTAGAAAAAACTAGCCTAGTTCCCGATCTGTCTGTTCGGTCTTACCAAGTTGGCAAGCACAAACAGATGTGGGACCAGGCTAGAAAGACTTCCACAGAAACCTATGTATCTGTTTGACCCCCTTTGATTTACGAGGCCTTTATTCATGTCAGTGGTGTGCTAATGTTAGCCCTGTAAACACTACACCTGTCCCTACCAACAACCCAACAGATGGAGGTGGTGTTGTTCCCAGCAAAATACAAGCCTTGCAGGGTAGCCTATAGAAAAATGACTTTGGTGGTCTGTTAAAAAAATATTTAATAGTCAACAGACACTCTATCAGCTAAACTGTCAACTAGTCTATGGTATGGTTTGAGACTGTGATTTTGTAGTAGCACACTTGAATATCAAGTTCCAAATTATTATAACATAATGATTTGTATTCATAGCCTAGGCCTTTGCAAATTATTTTTCTCAAACTCAAAGTACCTGATACAAGCACTGCTTATATCTTCATGTATCTTTAGTAGTAGTATTGATATGCAGAGTCCAATTAAATATAGGGCTTAACTACAATGCATTATACATGAAAACAATATGCAAAAGTGTATTTAATTTAAAGGCCAAATGAAATAACTGAAACAGAATCGAGACCTCAAGCACACACACAGATCCACAGGAGGGCTTGGCGGTGCAGAGAGGTTGAGTTTTAAACCAAGGGGACTCCACGGCGATCCAAGGCATGGCCGGGCCCTCTGTTTTAGGAACGCCGGGAGAAACTGAACGATGTGGTCAGCACCCTGGTCGTACAACGACAAGGATCTAACGTTCATCCAACGGTGGATAAACTAACAGGAATGTCTCTCGAGGGGAACAGCACGCTGTTAGTCATAACGTTTAGGCAACAGTCACTTTACACAGTTCAAAATTAAACACTGAGAGTGTAAAGTGTATAGTTCAAAATTAAACGTTGAGAATGTAAAGTGTATAGTTCAAAATTAAACATTGAGAGTGTAAAGTGTATAGTTCAAAATTAAACGTTGAGAATGTAAAGTGTATAGTTCAAAATTAAACGCTGAGAGTGTAAAGTGTATAGTTCAAAATTAAACGTTGAGAATGTAAAGTGTATAGTTCAAAATTAAACACTGAGAGTGTAAAGTGTATAGTTCAAAATTAAACATTGAGAATGTAAAGTGTATAGTTCAAAATTAAACACTGAGAGTGTAAAGTGTATAGTTCAAAATTAAACATTGAGAGTGTAAAGTGTATAGTTCAAAATTAAACGTTGAGAATGTAAAGTGTATAGTTCAAAATTAAACGCTGAGAGTGTAAAGTGTATAGTTCAAAGTTAAACATTGAGAATGTAAAGTGTATCGTTCAAAATTAAATGTTTGGTTGAGAGTATAAAGTGTAGAGTTCAAAATTAAAGGTTTGGTTGAGAGTGTAAAGTGGTCCATTAAATCGCAGTCAGGGTCTGGTAAGCATCATTTAAAAGCTTGGTCTATTGCAAACATGACTAACCAAGTTATAAAATAGGATCTTACAGTGTAAGGCTTTCACAAGGCAATTCAGAGAAGCAGATCGTACATTTGGTGCGCATGGAATAGTCATCCGAGCATTCAGATGTGTGGTCCTCACATTGTCTTCACAATACAACAAACAGAGGCTCATTCTGATCAGGACAACCCAGGGTATAACACCATGTCATCTTGTAACTGGATATCAAACATGATATGGACATGTGAAGTGCACATCTGGACTGACAGGTGTTTGGCTTGTATGACATCGAAGCGGTATTTATAATAATCCTCATCGTCTCATCTTTCAAAATACATAGAGTCCTTGTAATTTACAGAATTTACCTCAGTCAGACAACCAAACATTTGCTCAAAGTTGCCCAATTAGTGCGAGGGGGGGGGCAACTTCTTGTTGCTCGCGGTGCTCATGTTCAGAATGGTTGTCAGTCAAAACCCATTCATAGCTGTGAAGCGCAAAGCCTGAGCTCTGACGTCATATATAGCATGTTACTGTACAGCCACTGCTCTCCAATTTAAGAGCCTATTAGTGTCCAAATCTGCCACTTTTAACCCGTATATGGGTATGGGTGTGAAGGGCTGTGGGTTTTGTATGTTGTCTACTGAACTACTGCTGAGACTGCTGAGAGTGAAAGTGGGAATTTGCAAGCATGTTTGATTGACTCTTGGTAGCAGTATCAAAACATTAACTGGTGCACAAAAACATCTCTCTCTCTCTTGATCTCTCTTTTTTTTCATCTGTCTTTCTTGTAATTGATTGCAAAGTCAATATCAATTGATCACTGACATCAAAGACCATCACAATGTCATATCATTCCAATCACACTTTTCAAATGTGGTTTACTAGCCGCAGTGACATTTGCCAGGCCGTTCCGGTAACTTAACTAACTTCCTCGTTTATTTCAATTGTAACTTCACTTAATTTCCTGATGAATAGGTCACCAGACCACAGTTCAGATACTATTTGAAATCTTTCAAATACTAACAGTTTGCTCTAGTCTGCCTTGAGTGCCAGATGGGCGGGGATTGCACTTTTACAACTATTCTATTGGTTCCATCGCGCTCGGTGAAGCTCAAGTAAGCTCCAGGTAAAGTATTACAAACAGTATTTGAACCCAGATCTGAAGGTCAGATAGTGTGTGATTTGTAATACAATCTCCCAACAGAAATGCAGCTCCCTGTACCCCAGTAAACCCAATCATCTTACGAGATGTATAAATCATCTGCCGTTGTCAGCCTCCACACACTAATCAACAGCAACACTCCAGTCCATCCACAGCTGTTGTAGATCAGCTAAATTAGTCATATACACACTAACAATGTCCCATGTCAACGTAAGGACCAGTGGTTCCTTTTGGTCTGCAATACACTACAATACATAGATTTATAGTAAATAAATTGTCTTTAACCACTGATACAATGTCAGGCTTTTTTTTGTTACACCATTCTAACAAGTTCAAATTGAAGCAAGGGGTAATGTCATTGCTGCTGTAGGTAGCCTAGTGGTTAGAGCGCTGGGCCAGTAACCCGAAAGATTGCTAGATCAAATCCCCGAGCTGACAAGGTAAAAAATCTGTCTTTCTGCCCCTGAACAAGACAGTTAACCCACTGGTCCTAGGCTGTCATTGAAAATAAGAATTTGTTCTTAACTGACTTGCCTAGTTAAATAAAGGTTAAATAAAAAAATCCTAGAGCTGTGTTTAAGAAGCGTTGGCATCTTTCCACAGCCCAAGAACATTTACACTGTATGACCCTCAAGTTAGGGGTAAGGCTCAGGCTGTATAAAAGTATGAAGAGGTCTAGCCCTTAACCAGTGATACAAGGTCAGACATTGATCCTCCTAATGGTTTATGACTAGGGTAATCTGATCCAAGATCTGTGATTTAGAAGCGTCAACATCTTCCCCAAGCCCAGAAACAGACACTGTTTGACCCTCAATTTATGGATCCAAAGGATGTAAAAGCATGAACAAGTGTCCAGATCGCTGGACCACATATTTACAAGGCAAACACTCTGACTGATACAACCCCGACGACCGGTCGGGCCAGTGGCAAGACTCTTCTTCCCTCTTTCACCTCAAGGACATTAACAGCCTGTTGCTGTCTATTTTTGTAGCTGTTTACTGACTGGGCTGCGGTGACCTTTCGTGTGTGTGTGTGTGTGTGTGTGTGTGTGTGTGTGTGTGTGTGTGTGTGTGTGTGTGTGTGTGTGTGTGTGTGTGTGTGTGTGTGTGTGTGTGTGTGTGTGTGTGTGTGTGTGTGTGTGTGTGTGTGTGTGTGTGTGTGTGTGTGTGTGTGTGTGTGTGCGCGCGCTAGCTTGATAGCTAGCTTAGCTTAGTGGTAGTTGGCACAGAGCCGCTAATAGAATTATCACTCTCGCATCTGAAACTGTTAAAATCAGGTGGCAGGCCAGGGGCAGTTAAACGACAGTTATTTAACCCTGTAGGCAATCAGGGCTTTGAATAGATTAACATTGGGGATAGCGGATTAGTCTAGGGTATAGCAGCACAGTAGCAATGTTCTTCACATAAACTACCTACTAATCTTGGGGTGTAACATTTTGCTTCTAATCTTAGGTTTTATGGGATGAGCAGCACAGTAGCAATGCTCTTTTCAGAAACTGTATACTAATCTTTGGTTGTAACATCTTGGTTCTAATCTTGGTGTGTAACATCTTGGTTCTAATGTTGGGGTGTACCATCTTGGTTCTAATGTTGGGGTGTACCATCTTGGTTGTAATTTTGTGGTGTAACATCTTGGTTCTAATCTTGGTGTGTAACATCTTGGTTCTAATGTTGGGGTGTACCATCTTGGTTGTAATTTTGTGGTGTAACATCTTGGTTCTAATCTTGGGGTGTAACATCTTGGTTCTAATCTTGGGTTGAGGGGAGGATTATAGGGAAGCATAGTAGCAATGTTCTTTTGGCCCAACTCATCACATCTACTAGTATAGTTTTCTGTCTACTATCAAATGTAGCAGTGTTCCTTATTGGAAATAGGTAGCGACACAGATACGCTGGTAAGAGTTCCCCCATTTTAGCCTGTGACCTGGGGTGTATAGGGACCATCAAGCACAATGAACGTTTGATTTTCTTAACAAGACAATCAAGTTAGTTTACAGAAGATCGATGGGCATTACTCAAACTCGCATCAGGGACGTTACGGGGGGGCGTGGCAGCGAAAGGAAACTTTAAAAACAGAGCAACATCAGTACTTCAATATCCCCGTCCCTCTGTCCCCCCCTATCCCTCTGTCCTCTCTACCACTTGTAAAACATCTGTTGGTGCTAGATTTCCTCTGTACAAGTTCCTTATAACAACAACACCATCGCTGGCCCTGGCTACTGTTACTGACTCAGGCCCAGACCCAGGAGAATCAGATCCCAGACTGTCCCACATGTGTGCCTGTCTGTCAGGCAGGCTGGGCGGCCCGTCCCTGGGGTAGAATCATGGTTCTCTGGGTAGTATCATGATTAAGGACAGTTTAGGCCCGTCAGGCTTGGGTTGCAAAACTACCGGTAATTTACAAAAGTTAACAGAACTTTCAGTAATTTTGGTAATTAACAGGTAATCTGTGGAAATCTATTTGAACATTGGTAATTTATACTTTAATAACTATTTCTTAAAGTAGTATTTTTTTATATATGTATCCATATTGTCCAGTTTCAAGAGAAAATAGCCTAATTCATGAAAAAAGCTTCTAATCAACAATGGCATTATTTTCAATTAACTCTACAACTCTTCCAACTATTGACTTTTTTCACAACTGCCACTAGTTTGGCGCCAAAACATTTACAACAAAGACATATTGGCTTCATAAAACAAACAACTGTGTGTGAAAATAAAGGATACTTCATGCTGAAACGCTCATATTTAACACCAATGGTGTTCACTAAGTTAATGGTTTACATTTAGCATGTTGTACAGACATTTAGCATGTTGTACAGCTTTGTCATTCTATTTCTATGTTTTAAAATCATCTTATTTTATTAATTCATTTTTGACATTCGCATAACGCCACACAAAAAAGACCATTAAAATCCCATAAATGTTGTACAAAATTCATTTAGGTAAACTGTACAGCTTTGTCATTCTATTTCAACCCTATGTTTTAAAATCATCTTATTTTATTAAATCAGCACTACTGGACATTTTACAGAAGGCAGAAGACCACTATAAAACTGTCTGTCAGGCTAAATGCCTTCTGAAAGTTACCAAAGATTCAGGTTGTCAGGCTACTGGGCAACCCGTCTCTGGGGTAAATGTTACCACAGAATATACTGGGCAGCCCATTTGCAACCCATGGTTAGGACAGATCAGGTCTGTCAGGCTTAGCTGGGCAGCCCGTCTCTGGGGTAATGTCATGGTTAAGGACAGATCAGGTCTGTCAGGCTAATCTGGGCAGCACTACTGGACATTTTACAGAAAGGTCTGAGAGGCAAGCTGGGCAGCCCGTAGGGGTAACGTCAGGGGACAGATCAGGTCTGTCAGGCTAGCTGGGCAGCCCGTCTCTGGGGTAACGTCATGGTTAAGGACAGATCAGGTCTGTCAGGCTAGCTGGGCAGCCCGTCTCTGGGGTAACGTCATGGTTAAGGACAGATCAGGTCTGTCAGGCTAGCTGGGCAGCCCGTCTCTGGGGTAACGTCATGGTTAAGGACAGATCAGGTCTGTCAGGCTAGCTGGGCAGCCCGTCTCTGGGGTAATGTCATGGTTAAGGACAGATCAGGTCTGTCAGGCTAGCTGGGCAGCCCGTCTCTGGGGTAATGTCATGGTTAAGGACAGATCAGGTCTGTCAGGCTAGCTGGGCAGCCCGTCTCTGGGGTAACGTCATGGTTAAGGACAGATCAGGTCTGTCAGGCTAGCTGGGCAGCCCGTCTCTGGGGTAATGTCACGGTTAAGGACAGATCAGGTCTGTCAGGCTAGCTGGGCAGCCCGTCTCTGGGGTAACGTCATGGTTAAGGACAGATCAGGTCTGTCAGGCTAGCTGGGCAGCCCGTCTCTGGGGTAATGTCATGGTTAAGGACAGATCAGGTCTGTCAGGCTAGCTGGGCAGCCCGTCTCTGGGGTAACGTCATGGTTAAGGACAGATCAGGTCTGTCAGGCTAGCTGGGCAGCCCGTCTCTGGGGTAATGTCACGGTTAAGGACAGATCAGGTCTGTCAGGCTAGCTGGGCAGCCCGTCTCTGGGGTAACGTCATGGTTAAGGACAGATCAGGTCTGTCAGGCTAGCTGGGCAGCCCGTCTCTGGGGTAACGTCATGGTTAAGGACAGATCAGGTCTGTCAGGCTAGCTGGGCAGCCCGTCTCTGGGGTAACGTCATGGTTAAGGACAGATCAGGTCTGTCAGGCTAGCTGGGCAGCCCGTCTCTGGGGTAACGTCATGGTTAAGGACAGATCAGGTCTGTCAGGCTGCAGTGTTGTTCTTCTTATAAGTCTGATCTGAAGAAATCCAGCACTAACTGACATATTGTACAGTAGAGAGGGCAGAGGTTAGGGGAGAACATGGAGGGACTTATGACCGTCCTGGGTAATGTCATGGTCACCCAAACCCCCGGCTGCCAGGGACTGTCTGTCAGTACTGTTTTATGTGACACATAAACACATTTTGCTTTGAAGTGATCTGAAGGTGAAAGTTAGGGTTAGGAACGATCCCGGTTTGGCCTGGAATTTCCAAATACAAATCAAGTCAAATTGTATTTGTCCGATTCTTTGTAAACAACAGGTGTAGTCTAACAGCGAAATACTTAGTTACGGGTCCTCTTCCAACAATGCAGAATTAAAGATTCATTAAAGATTCCATAAAAAAAAAAGAAGATATGTTGAACATCTTCCCGTAAGTGAACATTAAATGTCTGAGTAGTGTACAGTTTCATATGCTACTGTATATCCAGTGCTGTATCAACTGAACAACACAGTGGTTGATATATTCCATAGGTTGACCCATGATGCTGATTCCCATTACATCTGGTGTCGTAGCTATTAGGGAACAGTGTTGACACCCTCTTCATTCACTTACTTTGTTGGCCATTAGTCAGTCAGACGAGAGGCCAATGGTTTTTACCTCAGAGCTGAGTGCTGCCCCTGGGTGTAAGTCACACCACTCTGAGAGGGAAAGAGAGAGGGGAAGCAGGGAGGAGGTGGGGGGAGAGGAGCAGCGGGGGTTGCTGTACTTGGCAATCCAGAGGGATTAGTGACAAAGATGACTGGGATGTCTGGGTCTTTGTGTGTGTGTGTGCTATGTATGTCTGTACCTGGTCAGCTGACATGTTCCCAAATCCAAGCGAGAAAGCTCTCATTATCATTGTCACGCTGTCACGGCGACTGTGTCGCTTCACCAGGGATCTATTTATAGCAGAGCCACTGAGGTGGAGGGATACGCTCTAAGAGTGGAGGAATACATCACATTCTGCAGCTGAGTGTGAGTGATAATGTTGAAGTGCTTTGACATTAGAGAGGAAATAGTTCCCCACAGTCTAGTCCAGGTCTACAGTCTGTGGTTGAAGTAGGGTCAAATATTTTCATTGACCTTAAAAGTCTTCCAAAAAGAGGGAAGAATGGACTGCATTTCTGTATGATCATTTCTCAGATCATTGTGCTGTTTTCTTAAAAGCGGACATGTTTTTTCACATTTGTAATTTTAGATAAGAGCATAGCTGTAATTTATTATTTTAATCAGACTTTTACTAGTGTAAATAATACATGAAGTACAGTGAAATATTACACGAATCCTATGATGTTTTAACAGTAATAAACATACTGATGCATTTTTCTTATTTCTCTTTATTTTAGGTATTTCCACCCAGGAAATCAATCACAGGACGGGTGGTCCACATCTGCAACCTCCCCGAGGGCAGCTGCACAGAGAATGATGTCATCAACCTGGGACTGCCCTTCGGGAAAGTCACCAACTACATCCTCATGCGCTCTACCCACCAGGTACAGTACAATGTTATTCTCTTAAAACATGAGTGTAACTCCAAACACAACCACACAACTCCAAACACAACCACACAACTCCAAACACAAGTACACAACTCCAAACACAAGTACACAACTCCAAACACAACCACACAACTCCAAACACAACCACACAACTCCAAACACAAGTACACAACTCCAAACACAAGTACACAACTCCAAACACAACCACACAACTCCAAACACAATTACACAACTCCAAACACAAGTTAAACACAACTCCAAACACAAGTACACAACTCCAAACACAACCACACAACTCCAAACACAAGTACACAACTCCAAACACAACCACACAACTCCAAACACAACCACACAACTCCAAACACAAGTACACAACTCCAAAGACAACCACACAACTCCAAACACAAGTACACAACTCCAAACACAAGTACACAACTCCAAACACAACCACACAACTCCAAACACAAGTACACAACTCCAAACACAAGCACAACAAACACAAGTGTACACAACTCCAAACACAACTACAAACACAAGTCCAAACACAACCACACAACTCCAAACACAAGTACACAACTCCAAACACAAGCACACAACTCCAAACACAAGTACACAACTCCAAACACAAGTACAACCACACAACTCCAAACACAAGTACACAACTCCAAACACAAGTACACAACTCCAAACACAAGCACACAACTCCAAACACAACCACACAACTCCAAACACAAAGACAACCCAAACACAACTCTCAAACACAACCACACAACTCCAAACACAAGTACACAACTCCAAACACAGCCACACAACTCCAAACACAAGTACACAACTCCAAACACAACACACAACTCCAAACACAAGTACACAACTCCAAACACAACACACAACTAAACACAACACAACTCCAAACCAAGTACACAACTCCAAAGACAACCACACAACTCCAAACACAACCACACAACTCCAAACACAAGTACACAACTCCAAACACAACCACACAAACACAAGTCAAACAAACACAGTACACAACTCTTTAAACAAACACAAGTACACAACTCCAAACACAAGTAGACAACACAACTCCAAACACAAGTACTCCAAACACAAGTACACAACTCCAAACACAACCACACAACTCCAAACACAAGTACACAACTCCAAACACAAGTACACAACTCCAAACACAACCACACAACTCCAAACACAAGTACACAACTCCAAACACAATTACACAACTC
>NW_026277744.1:0-15000 GCF_023373465.1 Oncorhynchus keta | reverse complement strand
CTGCATGTTAATGATATTATTTCCTCCCAGCTACATGCCAGAGAGAGCGCGGTCCCGTAGTCCCATCAGCCGCTCTCTGAGCCCTCGCTCCCACAGCCCCAGCTTTACCTCCTGTAGTTCAGCCCACAGCCCGCAGGGGGCACCCTGCCGAGGAGGCCCGGAACGGGGCTCCTGGACCGCCAAACACATGAGAAAGGGGGACGAGGACAGAGAACAAGAGAGGGAAAGGGACGAGGTGCCATGGAGGAACGGAGGTACAGTGGATGACGACAGGCTGAACGGGAGGATGCAGGATCGTCGGAACAAGCCGTACCTGAAACCCTCCGAGCGGATCAGTCCCAGATCAGCGGACCAAAGAGGAGGAGGAAGAGGGGAGGGGATGAGGGGGGGGGACTGGTACCCCCACCCGCGGTGTAGCCCTCAGGGGATGCCCCCCTTCTCTTCGTACAGGAACACGGATGAGGACTCCTACAAAACACAGCACGTGTATAGGCCAGAGAAGCCCCTGAGGCCACAGTACCAGAGACATGAGGAGGGGAGAGTCAAGTCAAAGAGGAGGGATGGAGGGGACTACCACAGATCCAGACACTCAGAGTCAGAGCTGGGAGAGGAGTCTCTACCCACCAGGACAGGAGAAGACAGAAGACAGAGAGGAGGCTCCCCGACATGGAGAAGGAGCAAGAAACCCACCATGAGACACCAGGAGAAACCGGAAATAGAGATGACTGAAAATAACGTGAGTGATAGGATTTTATTTTATTAGTAAGTAAGATTAATACGTAAATCAGAAGTTGGATGTGTACAGTATATCTTATTTATAAACAAATGCCGTATCATTACAGGGACAACCCGCTGAGGATCAGCGATCCAAAGAGAAGTCTGTTTCTCCTCAACGAAGTGGCAAGCATGAGAGAGAAAAAGACAGCGAGGCGGAGGAGTGGGAGAGTGGGGACGACACAGAGGGTGAGTGCTGGTACCCCAAGAACATGGAGGAGCTGGTCACAGTGGACGAGGTAGGAGAGGACGACTCCATCATCGAACCGGACCTCCCTGAGCTGCAGGATGACGAGGATGTGTCAGCCTCAGACCTCCAAAAGGATCCTACGGAGGAGGAGGAGGGAGAGGCTCCACGATCAACCTCCACTCCCAGTCCCAGGCCCTGCTCTGAGAAGGAGTTAGCCCAGAGAGAGGATACCGAGTTGGGTAGAGGAGGTGGGGTAGGTGGGGTGGTGGATCCTATACCTACAGAGCAGAAAGATGGGGAGATTAGCACAAACCCCAGCCCCACAGACCAGTCACTGCCACAGTCACAGCCACAGCCACAGCCACAGTCACAGCCACAGCCACAGTCACAGTCACAGCCACAGCCAGCCACAGCCACAGCCACAGCCACAGCCACAGTCACAGTCACAGCCACAGCCACAGCCACAGCCACAGCCACAGCCACAGCCACAGCCACAGCCACAGCCACAGCCACAGCCACAGTCACAGCCACAGCCACAGCCACAGCCACAGCCACAGTCACAGCCACAGCCACCCATCCCAGTAGCCTCAGAACAGCTCAGTTCAGATCTGGATGATTTCCCCAACCCGGAGTTCAAGGCAGCCCTGGAAGAGACGTGTTTGGAAGTTGAAGTACTGAAGAGTGGAGCGCCGACGCAGGAGCTGGCGCTAACCAATCACGCTGGCGCGTGTGAAAGCAGCAAGACCCAGGATGTAATACACCAGATGGAGGACGTGGGGAGGGAAGTAACGGTCATGAAGCCAGACATACAGCAGCACAAGGCTGAGACTCCTAGAGGTACAGAACATTTGCTCTCACGATGAAATAATATGTCCAGAATTTGACTTCCTGATCAAATAAGCCAGTATCGGGATTCTGAATCGTCATCCATGTTTCCTGTTTATTATTGTACAGATGTTATTCTTCTAGATTTTATAGGTAACTTATGTTCACTTCTCATTTACAGTCATCCAGAATTCAACACATGTCCCACGTCCTATAAACCTGATAGACATAGGGGCTCCCTCACCTTCTAGAGGGCAGGAGAAGATTATCAGTGAACACAGCATCCCTCTGGGTAAGGACCAAATGACTTTTATTTACATGAAGTATTGTTGTTGTATGTATGCGATCTGCAATATAATTTTAAGCCCAGTAAAAATTGCCCCTTGGCCTTGGGGACAAATAAATCTTATTGAATATAATATGATTATTAATCAACAACCTGTTATACCAATGCTATCTGTGCCTGGAGTGAAAGAGCGCATGTGGTAGCTTCAGCTGGCCACTTGTTGAGAGCAAGGTGTTAAACGCACCCCTGAGATGTGTTTATTTAGGCCTGGCATGACATAGGCACACACAACACATGACCTACTGTGCCTCGTTGGTGAACGCTACACATGAGTGGACTATGATGGCCTTCGAGTGTGTGTGTGTGTGTATGTGCACAGTGTGTGTGTGTGTGTGTGTGTGTGTGTGTGTGTGTGTGTGTGTGTGTGTGTGTGTGTGTGTGTGTGTGTGTGTGTGTGTGTGTGTGTGTGTGTGTGTGTGTGTGTGTGTGTGTGTGTGTGTGTGTGTGTGTGTGGGTGTGTACGTGGGTGTGTGTCAGTGTATGTGCACCGTGTGTGTGTATGTGTGTTTCACAGCCAAATGCTACGGTCACTGATAGCATGGCTGAGATAGATTCACAATTGAGTAGTGTCTGGCTGCAGTGTTGTGTTGTGTTGTGTTGTGTTCTCCCATGAGAGAGACAGTGACAGTGCAGCTGATCTAGATCAGCTTGAAGAGTTAACAACTTCACTCTGTCACACTGACAACGAGGCTACTGATGAGGGGGAGAGGGGCCATGCTGCCCCGTTGACTATCCTCCTAGCTGCCTTTGAAAACGTGTCTGTTTCAGACCTGGGAGTTGGCCCTGGGTAACCTCTCTAGCCAATCAGTTACATTGGTAACACTACATTACGTTACTCTAGTCCTTGTGCAGTAACAATCTAATCAGATTTGTAACAACTTTTAAAACGAGTTCTAGAGGTACATGGGCTGTGTTCTGATTGGTCTGATGCTGTTGTATGATCGGAGGATTCTCTTCTCTAATTGGTCTGCGGCTGCTGTAGGGGTACATGTTCTGTTCTCTGATTGGTTTGTGCTGTTCTAGAGGTGTATTAGCAGTTTTCTGATTGGTGTGTTGTTGTTCTAGGGGTGGAGTTCATCGTGCCTAGTACGGGGTTCTACTGTAAGCTGTGTGGCCTGTTCTACACCAGCGAGGAGACAGCCAAGACCTCTCACTGTCGTAGTACTGTCCACTACAGGAACCTTCAGGTACAGCAACACATTTACTATTAACATAGGTCATTCTAATTAGACATGGTTATGAGGAAGAGGAAGAGGAGGAGGAGGACGTGGAGAAGGATGAGGAGCAGGAGGAGGAGGAGCAGGAGGAGGAGCATGAGAAGGAGCAGGAGGAGGAGGAGGAAGAAGAGGAGAAGGATAAGGAGGAGGATGATGAGGAGGAGGAGCATGAGGAGGAGCAGGAGGAGGAGGAAGACAAGGAGAAGGATGAGGAGGAGGATGAGGAGGAGGAGGAGCATGAGGAGGAGCAGGAGGAGAAGGAGGAGGAGGAGAAGGAGAAGGGTGAGGAAGAGAAGAAGGAGGAGGAGGAGGAGAAAGAGAAAGAGAAAGAAGGAAGGGGATGAACGATGATGATCATGATGATGATGATTTTGATAGCAGGAAACACTAACCCTCTCCATCGTTAACTTACACTACCCCTTGCAGAAGAGTCATGAACATATGTAATAGTTATTACAGGGAAAGCTTGGAAACTCAGTGACATCATTGTGAGACCAAAGTTCAGAAAAATGTCTTTAGAGTTGAGTTACAGTGTGGCACATGTTACCCAACCATGGAACAGAACACGAGATACAGAGATCAGTCACTCACTATCTCTATTACACACACACACACACAACCATGGGACAGAACACGAGATACAGAGATCAGTCACTCACTATCTCTATTACACACACACACACACAACCATGGGACAGAACACGAGATACAGAGATCAGTCACTCACTATCTCTATTACACACACACATACACAACCATGGGACAGAACACGAGATACAGAGATCAGTCACTCACTATCTCTATTACACACACACACGTCAAAACTGTGGTCCCCTACAGTGGGGTGTCAGAAAAGGAGACTTTTGATGAGTGAGTAGAGTAGAGGGTGTTAGTGTGGCACCCATGGGAGTCTATCCATGACTTTACTTCCTAAAGGCTCCCTTCTAATGGGCCCAGCTGCTCCAGTCCTTGGGGACCTCCTTTGTACACAGGCAACGTGTAGACTAACTAGCGGATAGAAAGTCCTACATTTGTTAGACCCATTGTGCTCTTCAAGTAAAGTAATAACATTCTGAAGGTTCATTCCCAATAGGCTGGTTGGTTCAGCAGACCAGGGTATTTCTGGGCGGCTGTGAACAGGCAGTGGAAGGGGCAGCCCATTGACTACAGGAAGGCCCCCTCACAGTGTTGAGTACTGGGAGTTGTATTAGGTTACCTATTAGTGCCCAATGCCCATCCAGACACACACACACACACACACACACACACACACACACACACACACACACACACACACACACACACACACACACACACACACACACACACACACACACACACACACACACACACACACACACACACACACACACACACACACACTCGCACGCTAACACCCCACACACATGCAAAGCTGCACAGCTGAAAGCAGCCAGAAGGGGAAAAGATTCCTTCACATTTGATGGATTACATTGCGAGGGTAAAAAACCTCAAGAACAGTTGCGCTGTCCGTCAAAAGCTGAGGGGTTTTGTGTGTGTGATTGCGTGTGTGATTGTGTGTGTGGGGGCTCCCTGCTGCTACCCGCTTAGCCGAGAGCGGGCTGCTGCTGATGGTTTTGGCCTTTAACAGGACTGGGGAAATACAGTGAATGTAGAAACTAGACAGGTTAATGTCTGTTCAGGAAGCACCTGCCTCTCTCTCAGAACATTCCACTCTCTGAGGTCTCCCTCCTTCACTATTGTGTCAAACAGCAGTAGCTCTGGCTGAGGAGTTTCTATAGCGGAATATGCATAAGAAACTCAATACAGATAAATCGGGTCTCCTTATTTTAAAATTCACAGGAAGTCGGATGGAGTTATAGTGTATCATAGTGGGAAGCGAAATAAGGGTGAAACGCAGATAGCCGTGTTATCGTCTAAGTATTTGAAGGCAGTTGAATATCCCACTTAAAGGGGAACTCTACAACTACGTACACAAAGCTAACTTTTATATTTGTGCTCTTCACAGAAGTACCTGTCTCAGCTGGCAGAGGAGAGTCTACTTGGTGCACTAACTGACCCCTCAGCTACAGAGTGACCTCTGACCTATACTCATCATTCGGTACTGTCAAGTTGAGATGGTGGACAGCGTTGCGTGTGTGCTACAGACTGAGTGATCTGAGCTTGCCAAGGACTACTCAACGAAAGAGACATGAATAAATGACATATCGGATGGAAGTCACACGGTGAAATGCACTGGACCTGGAGAGAAGAGCGATTCTCTGAGAATTGTTTGGACTAAAACTCATTGCTACAAATCAAATTAAATGTTATTGGTCACATGCTCCATATACAGTAATACATGTTACCGTGAAATGCTGACTTACGAGCCCATTCCCAACCATGCAGAGTTAAAAAGAAAGACAAATATTTGCTAAAGGAAATAGTAACGCAACAAAATAACAATAACGAGGCTATATACAATCTAGCAATATGTTTGATTCTGTACATAGTATAAACAATACTGTAGTTTAAAAAGGTTCCAGTGTTAATGTACTACATTTGTGAAAATGAAAACCGGTCACCAAAGATTTGTGTTAAAAAGATATTTATCTATCTTTCACCCTTTGGTTTATTTGCAGTAGAGAATAAATGTGTTTGTTTTTCATCGCGGGAATAAACACAGCCTTCTTTCTAGTCATTATTGTAGAAGTCAGACTCTGTGATATAGTGAACTGAAAGTCATCCATATTAGTATTTGTTCTGGTTCTGGTTCCATGATGTTCCATGTAGCTGTACTCCAAATAGTAATATAATCATTTGATTTAACATTTCATTTGAGTCTGTAGAGTGTTAGGCATATTACATTTTTAGATGCAAAGTGCCTTGGAACATGTCTGCCATTGTTAGATGTAGCAGTTTAGAAGTAATCCTCAGGTTGGTTTAATTAGGATAGTTTAACTTTGAATGTATATTTCATTACACAGTGTTTTTGTGTATAACTGGAGGATATGAAGGCCTACACTTGTTATACCTACTGTGTCTGTTCATTGAGACAAAATGGAATACGGTTCCCGACAGACATGGACAAAGACATATCAGTCTGAAAGATATGGAACTTTCAAAATACAGAAATCATCCCAGTAATGATGCATTTTGCATCCATTTTGAAAGTTACATATCTTGAAAGGTTAAGTGCTGTAAATGCTTTAGTCCCGAAATTCTGACAAGCAGAACATTTTGGGACGATATCAACAATCGACTAATGAAACAAATACCTACAAATATTTTCTGTGTGGAATTTTCCTTTAAATTGAGATACAGTTAAGTATCGCCATACGTTTTCTTCAGGTTTTCTTCTATTGTGGTTTGTCCCGTATTTGATTTAATTTAAAAATACTTTGACAACTTTGTGAATTGTAAAGTTTGTCACAATCAGGTTCAATATTTTGCAAATGTCTAAATAATTTATACAGTGCCTTTAAACTGTAGAGAAACTTGAACTGGACCATGTGTGTTATTTAAGAGTTAAATGAAGTGTTAAGAGTTAAATGAAGTGTGATTTTAAGTCAGTATAATATATTGTCGAGGCAGGGTTTGAAACTTGCTCTCTCTCTCTCTGTTTTCTACACTGTGAATGTTGCTCCAAGTTTTAAGATTGTGTTGAACTTTTCTTATGGTTATTTTCTGATGAGATCATTTGAATAAAAATGTTAAGAGAGAAAGCTGTTTGTGTATCAGTGGCGGAGGCTGAGGGGAGGACGGCTCCTAATAATGGCTGGAACGGCACAGATGGAATGACATCAAACACATGGAAAACATGCGTTTGATGTATTTCATGCCATTCCACCTATTCCACTCCAGCCATCACCACGAGCCCGTCCTCCCCAATGAAGGTGCCACCAACCTCCTGTGGTGTGTGTGTTGCCAATTTAGCAATTTTCTCTATTTTCTCCAATTGAATAATGGGATGCAAAATAATGAGTTTAGTTTATTAGGCAATTTGGAAAGCAAAACACAGTAAAAGACTACGTGCAAAAATAAAATCCTTGTGAATGAGAAAAACTGCTACTTTCATGTGCATGGGGCATTGTGACGTTCTACTGTTTGAGGGGAGCGCCCCCAGATGTTAAGGTAGGATATTACACTTGTCAGACAAAACTAATTGTATAATGATTATTCCTTTTGATAGCACAGACTTGGTTAAGTCAATTGCACTCTTGGACATGATCATTGACATTACACATTACAGTCAAATAGGAAAAAAATATACAATAAACTATCTATCTTTGGACAGTTTCCTAGTAACAACTTGTTATGTATAATCGATTGGACTTTTCTCATTTACAGAACACAATGCTATACGTTTTGAAATGGGGAAAAGTAGTGTAGTAGAGATTAGGGAAATTGGGTATTACTTAAATATCTACAGTAACAGTCAAAAGTTTGGACACACCTACTCATTAAAAGGTTTTTCTTTATTTTTACTATTTTCTACATTGTAGAATAATAGTGAAGACATCACAACTATAAAATAACACAAATGGAATCATGTAACCAAAAAAGTGTTAAATCAAAATATATTTTATATTTGAGATTCTTCAAAGTAGCCACCCTTTGCCTCGATGACAGCCTTGCACACTCTTGGCATTCTCTCAACCAGCTTCATGAGGTAGTCACCTGGAATGCATTTACATTAATAGGTGTGCCTTTTTAAAAGTTAATTTGTGGAATTTCTTTCCTTCTTTTTCTTTCCTTCTAAATGCGTTTGAGCCAATCAGTTGTGTTGTGACAAGGTAGGGGTGGTATACAGAAGATAGCGCTATTTGGTAAAAGACTAAGTCCATATTTTGGCAAGAACAGCTCAGATAAGCAAAGAGAAACGACAGTTCATCGTTACTTTAAGACATGAAGGTCAGTCAATGCAGAACATTTCAAGAACTTTGAAAGTCACAAAAACCATCAAGAGCTATGATGAAACTGTCTCTCATGAGGACCGCCACAGGAAAGGAAGACCCAGAGTTACCTCTGCTGCAGAGGATAAGTTCATTACAGTTACCAGCCTCAGAAATTGCTGCCTAAATAAATGCTTCACAGAGTTCAAGTAACAGACACATCTCAACATCAATTGTTAAGAGGAGACTGCATGAATCAGGCCTTCATGGTCAAATTGCTGCAAAGAAACCACTTCTAAAGGACACCAATAATAAGACGAGACTTATGATTAAGACTGTGATTAATATTGAGTCCAAATTTGATATTTTTGTTTCCAACCTTTGGTTAAATACTTGCCTAGTTAAACACTTGTCGAGTTAAACACTTGTCTACTTAAGTAAAGGTAAAATGAAAAAAAAATGAAAAAAAGATGCAGAGTAGGTTAACGGATGATTTCTGCATGTGTGGTCCCCACCATGAAGCATGGAGGAGGAGGAGTGATGTGGGGGTGCTTTGCTGGTGACACCGTCAGTGATTTATTTAGAATTCAATACATACTTAACCAGCATGGCCACCACAGCATTCTGCAGAAATACAACATCCCATCTGGTTTGCGCTGAGTGGGACTATCATTTGTTTTTCAACAGGAGAATGATCCAACATACCTCCAGGCTGTGTAAGGGCTATTTGAGCAAGAAGGAGAGTGAGGAAGTTCTGCATCAGATGACCTGGCCTCCACAATCACCCCACCTCAACCCAATTGAGATGGTTTGGGATGAGTTGGACCGCAGAGTGAAGGGCAAGCTGCCAACAAGTGCTCAGAATATGTAGGAACTCCTTCGAGACTGTTGGAAAAGCATTCCAGGTGAAGCTGGTTGAGAGAATGCCAAGAGTGTGCAAAGCTGTCATAAAGGCAAAGGGTGGCTACTTTGAAGAAACAAACATATTTTTTGATTTTGTTTAAAACTTTTTTGGTTACGACATGATTTCATGTGTTATTTCATAGTTTTGATGTCTTCTATTATTCTACAAAGTAGAAAATAGTAAAAATAAATAAAAACTCTGGAATGAGTAGGTGTGTCCAAACTTTTGACTGGTACTGTATGTTCTTACCCCTGGGCAACATGGGCCTGGGAAGCTCACACGGATATTGGTTTCCACACACAGTACCTACTTCACCAATTATATTTCAACTCAATACTTCTTGTATGCCACCCCAAATTCTTTTTACATACATGTGCTGTAATTTAAGCTTCAACATTGCAAAGTTTTATCTCGGCCTTTTGGCGAAATGTGTAGAATTGCAGGATACTTCAGTTAGTACTAAACACGGCTGCTAGAGTCTTGACTAGAACCCAACAATGTTCTCATATTACTCCAGTGCTAGCCTCTCTACACTGGCTTCCTGTTAAGGCAATGGCTGATTACAAGGTTTTACTGCTCTTGCTCCTACCTATCTTTCCGATTTGGTCCTGCCGTAAATACCTACACGTACGCTACGGTCACAAGACGCAGGCCTCCTAACTGTCCCTGATTTGGTCCTGCCGTACATACCTACACGTACGCTACGGTCACAAGACGCAGGCCTCCTTATTGTCCCTAGAATTTCTAAACAAACAGCTGGAGGCAGTGCTTTCTCCTATAGAGCTTCATTTTTATGGAATGGTCTGCCTACCCATGTGAGAGACGCAGACTCGGTCTCGACCTTTAAGTCTTTATTGAAGACTCATCTCTTCAGTAGGTGCTATGATTGAGTGTAGTCTGGCCCAGGGGTGTGAAGGTGAACGGAAAGGCTCTGGAGTGACGAACCGCCAGTGCTGTCTCTGCCTGGCCGGTTCCCCTCTCTCCACTGGGATTCTCTGCCTCTAACCCTATTACGGGGGCTGAGTCACTGGCTTACTGGTGCTCTTCCATGCCGTCCCCAGGAGGGATGCGTCACTTGAGTGGGTTGAGTCACTGACATGATCTTCCTGTCCGGGTTGGTGCCACCCTCAGGTTCGTGCAGTGGGGGAGATCTTTGTGGGCTATACTCGGCCTTGTCTCAGGGTAGTAAGTTGGTGGTTTAAGATATCCCTCTAGTGGTGTGGGGGCTGTGCTTTGGCAAAGTGGGTGGGGTTATAACCTGCCTGGTTGGCCCTGTCCGGGGGTATCGTCGGACGGGGCCAGAGTGTCTCCCGACCCCTCTTGTATCAGCCTCCAGTAATTATGCTGCAATAGTTTACGTGTCGGGGGGCTAGGGTCAGTCTGTTATATCTGGAGTATTACTCCTGTCTTATCCGGTGTCATGTGTGAATTTAAGTATGCTCTCTCTAATTCTCTCTCTCTCTCTCTCTCTCTCTCTCTCTCTCTCTCTCTCTCTCTCTCTCTCTCTCTCTCTCTCTCTCTCTCTCTCTCTCTCTCTCTCTCTCTCTCGCTTTCTCTTCTCTCTAAGGACATGAGCCCTAGGACCATGCCTCAGGACTACCTGGCCCAATGCTGTCACCCAGTCCACCTGGTCGTGCTACTGCTCCAGTTTCAACTGTTCTGCCTGCTATAGAACCCTGACCTGTTCACCGGACGTGCTACCTTGTCCCGGACCTGCTGTTTCCGACTCTCTCTACCGCACCTGCTGTCTCGAACTCTAAATGATCCCCTATGAAAAGCCAACTGACATTTACTCCTGAGGTGCTGACCTTTTGCACACTGTACAACCACTGTGATTATTATTATCTGACCCTGCTGGTCATCTATGAATGTTTGAACATCTTGGCCATGTACTGTTATAATCTCCACCCGGCACAGCCAGAAGAGGACTGGCCACCCCTCAGAGCCTGGTTCCTCTCTAAGTTTCTTCCTAGGTTCCTGCTTTCCTAGGGAGTTTTTCCTAGCCACCGTGCTTCTACATCTGCATTGCTTGCTGTTTGGGGTTTTAGGCTGGGTTTCTGTACAGCACTTTGTGACATCGGCTGATGTAAAAAGGGCTTTATAAATACATTTGATTAATATTAGCTTTAAAGCTGCAACAACAAAAACATATCCCTGCCCCATAACTGAATGTGCAGAATTGCCGGAAATTAGCTTGAAAACTGCTAAATGTATTATCCGATGACAAGACATGGGCCTTTAAAATGTTCCTTTATCTCACTCGAGTTGTGTTCTGATTATGAGGGGGGCCCTGGTGAATTTGTTATCACAAAAGGGGTCCCAGGCCCCCAAAAGTTTGAGAACTAAATGTTCTAGCTATTTTCTAGCTATTTTCTAGCTATCTAACATTGCACCATTTAAGACTTAGGCTTATTTGGTTGGGTTTCAAATAAAACAAAGAATGTTATTTGACATTTTCTCCAACACAAAAATGCTTATTATAAGACGTTATTATAGCAATAGTGTTATAGCAATAGTGTTGAAAGTTTTACAAAAACGCATTGTTGCTACTCTGCAACCCCAACGATAGGGGGCAGCACTACATCATTAGGAAGTCGACCCTACAGAAAATACGAGAAGCCAGGTCTCATCCGGTATTTTGATTGGTGCCCTTTTTACAACACGTTTGCAAGGTCAGCCAATCGTATATCTCAAACACAATTCTATGCCAAGTGTTGCTGGGTATACAACATAAAAACAACTGAATTTAAAACCCACATCAACGAGCAGCTTCAACGGCAGACACGGTCAGTGATTTTCCTTTGGATACGCAAAAGGTAGACAGCTAATGTATGACATTATGGAGCAGCTCTTTTAATTCGACGATAAATGATTTTACCTACTGCAATATAGCTGGCTTTGTTGTTGTCGTGCATTTCCCCGTCGCTTGGGACTTGGGCTGCCAAGTGACAACAATCGAGGCAGCCTTCAACTTTGTGATAATTGCAAAGCTAATGACAATATACAAATTATCCCTGAAATATACAGTATATATAGAGTGCATCAACTTTAAGCGGTACTTAACTCTTGTTTCAATGGTTACCATTTTTACCGTGTAATATCTCGTCATTGATTTCTGCACAACGATGCGGTCATTGTTTTGCCTGCGTAGTGGTGCGTCGTCGCAGCAGGAGTTTGCGATTAACTGACAGAAGTGATTTGCTTTGCTGCTTTCCAAAAACATTTTGTAGACCGATTTGTATTTAGTCTGGAGATTATCAATGCATGAATTAGGTCAGGGGTGGGGTGGGGGGCTTGTCTGGACATGTTGATGTGCCAATGAAATTAATGCACATCCAAATGAATTGAAACGTTATTTTATCATTTTAGGTGTCTGCATATTTTTTTTTTATTCGCACGCATTTCCGCTGCTCCAAATCCACTTTTAAAAAAATGGCAACTGACTGCGAGGTATGGCTGAACGCTAACCCCCTTGGTAAGTTATCTTTACCAGTCTAGTCTGTCTGGACTTTTGATGCGGAAGTAGCTCAGTGATTACTGGTGACTCTAACTTGCAGTGACTGCAGCGGTTTCTGTAACCACTGATCATGATTTGTATTCTGCTGGCCTTACATTTTATATAGTCAAGAATAACATAATGCATTATATTAAATACACACACTATCATTTTAAAACTCTGTTTATAAGACAATTAGTGCATTGTGAACATCAAATGACCTTATAGTTATCCATAACCTCTGTCATGAAATATAACATCTGCAAATAGAGTTTGTTCTGGTAAATCAGTCAAACTGCCTTCTTACCTTGTCTTCCACCACCTCTTTCACCCCCTGCCAACAGACGCAGATGATCTGAGTGACTCTTTCCTATCGGGCGAAGAGGAGAACGGCATTATCACCAAAAACATCAAGAACGAAATAAATGGCAACTGGATTTCAGCACCTAACAGTATCCACGAGGCCCGTCTCAAAGCCAAAGCGAAGAGGAGGCTGAGGAAGACTTCTTCTAGAGACTCTGGGAGAGGGGACTCGTTTAGTGAGAACGGGGACCCCTCCCGGGGTACTAATGGCACCGCACCCCCCACCAGCCCCAAGAGCAAACTGCTGGACAGGAAGTCTCGTGCAGGGAAGGGAAGAGGACTTCCAAAGAAAGGTATGGGGAGTTATGTCGATGTTAGAAACATATATAATGTTAAATGGAAGAGAAGAGGACTGTCAGAGAAAGGAATGGGGGAGTGACTATGTGGTTGTGTAATGAAGTGTTGTTAACAGGCCTACTTGTGATAACGTGATGTCACGGCTAGGGAAGGTAAGGCCATTGAAGCCTACCAAAGACCAGTAATGGGACGTTAACATTTATAGAGCAACAAGTTAGTCTGTTTTGAGCAAAAATATGCTTCAAGGAATAGCCCATCATTGCCTACATAGTTACAATGTCGTGTGTCCTAGTCTTGCGTGACCAGAGATCACACCATATTCTTGTTGGCTGGAATCAAGGCTACACATGATCTAGTCCCCAAGAGATCTCTCTCTGTCCCTGCCTCTCCAACTGCCAGCCCAGTAGTAAACTGATTAGCGTGTAAAAAAATAATGGCCAGGTGAGGCTGATCTGATCACAGTTCCTTATATTAACACAACTCTTATCTCCTTTTGGCATCTACTAGACTTTTGACCTAGACCTATGACCTTGAAGGGGACTGACTTTGTTGATGATTTGTGGGTGATGCATGATCCTTCCTGGAGTCAAAAATAAAGGAAAAAAATATTGAAATCATATTACTAATAGATGCTCCATAATTCAGCCCATTATAATATCTAACCAATGGCTCTTTGTCTAACAGATTTGGATAACTGAAACAAGATTGAGCATTTGTCCAAAGACATGCAAACTAGGCAATAACAATAAAGTAACCTAGATGGCATGGCGGTTTGTTGTAGATGACATCACTTCCCCTTCCCATTGTGGCCAACAGCTCCAACTAGCCTGGCTTGTTTACCAATGACATGATTGACTCCTTTTAAATCTTATAGTTGCATGCATATTAATCTTCAAGGTGATAAGCTATTTACTACTTTGTAATCACCTTATACATAACCGCTGAATTGTCATGCATGTACTACTGGAGAGGAAGCTGCTTCTCGGCAGAGTCAAAGTGTGTGTCCCAAATGGTACCCTATTCTATATATTGTGCACTACTTTTAGCCAGATCCCTATGGGTCCTGGTCAAAAGTAGTGCACTACATAGGGAATAGGGTGTCATTTGGGCTCTAGTCAGAGCAGCTTGCCATACCCCCAGCTGTCTGTCCTCTGGTCCCATATTGACAGTGACTTTCAGAGTAAGAGTGCTGATAAAGGATCAGTTTAGTCTTTTTAGATCTTAATGGATATGATTATGTGGAAAGGTGGGAATCTGATCCCAGATCAGTACTCATGCTCTGAGACACCTTTTGAACTGGTTGGTTCAGTTCTTATCTGATAAAATGAAACCGCAGTATCTTTCTTGGCCTTTGCTGTCAGTCCCCATTGCCAAAATAACATCTTGCAGAAGCACAGTACAGTTAGTTCAGAAGCACAGTACAGTTAGTTCAGAAGCACAGTACAGTTAGTTCAGAAGCACAGTTAGTTATTTTCTGATAGGAAAGAGCCGTATTGTCTTGGCACAGACGTATTTGAGTTATGTAACCAAAGAACGGTGCCATGATGTCAAAATGTAAATGCCTGGGTTTCTGTCCCAAATGGCAACCTATTCACTATAGTAAAGGGAGTAGGGTGCCGTTTGGAACACAGTCTAGGTCCCGCTGTCGTTTAGGGGCTCCTGTAAAAGTTAGTGGTGTAAGGTTTTGGAAGCATAACAGAAACTATTCTATGGG
>NW_026277743.1:0-18611 GCF_023373465.1 Oncorhynchus keta | reverse complement strand
AGGAACTTGAGTCTGTCTTCGTTGGGTCAAATATCACCCCAATAGTCAGTAGTTCTCGTGAGGAACTTGAGTCTGTCTTCGTTGGGTCAAATATCACCCCAATAGTCAGTAGTTCTCGTGAGGAACTTGAGTCTGTCTTCGTTGGGTCAAATATCACCCCAATAGTCAGTAGTTCTCGTGAGGAACTTGAGTCTGTCTTCGTTGGGTCAAATATCACCCCAATAGTCAGTAGTTCTCGTGAGGAACTTGAGTCTGTCTTCGTTGGGTCAAATATCACCCCAATAGTCAGTAGTTCTCGTGAGGAACTTGAGTCTGTCTTCGTTGGGTCAAATATCACCCCAATAGTCAGTAGTTCTCGTGAGGAACTTGAGTCTGTCTTCGTTGGGTCAAATATCACCCCAATAGTCAGTAGTTCTCGTGAGGAACTTGAGTCTGTCTTCGTTGGGTCAAATATCACCCCAATAGTCAGTAGTTCTCGTGAGGAACTTGAGTCTGTCTTCGTTGGGTCAAATATCACCCCAATAGTCAGTAGTTCTCGTGAGGAACTTGAGTCTGTCTTCGTTGGGTCAAATATCACCCCAATAGTCAGTAGTTCTCGTGAGGAACTTGAGTCTGTCTTCGTTGGGTCAAATATCACCCAATAGTCAGTAGTTCTCGTGAGGAACTTGAGTCTGTCTTCGTTGGGTCAAATATCACCCCCAATAGTCAGTAGTTCGTGAGAGGACTTGAGTCTGTCTTCGTTGGGTCAAATATCACCCCAATAGTCAGTAGTTCTCGTGAGGAACTTGAGTCTGTCTTCGTTGGGTCAAATATCACCCCAATAGTCAGTAGTTCGTGAGGAACTTGAGTCAGTCTTCGTTGGGTCAAATATCACCCCAATGAGTCAATAGTTCTCGTGATGAACTTGAGTCTGTCTTCGTTGGGTCAAACATCACCCCAATAGTCAGTAGTTCTCGTGAGGAACTTGAGTCTGTCTTCGTTGGGTCAAATATCACCCCAATAGTCAGTAGTTCTCGTGAGGAACTTGAGTCTGTCTTCGTTGGGTCAAATATCACCCCAATAGTCAGTAGTTCGTGAGAACTTGGTCTGTCCGTTGGGTCCGACCTGGTCTAACCCCTATTTTAAAAAAATGAGTCAGTAGTTCTCAATAGGAACTTGAACCACTTGTCTGTCTTCATGGGTCAAACATCACCCCAATAGTCAGTAGTTGTTTTATTTGTGGAACCTATGAGCTCTGATCTCGTTGGGGACTAAGTAGGGACCCTATGGCTGATCTCTGTTGTTCTCGTGAGGAACTTGAGTCTGTCTTCGTTGGGCTATGAGCTGATCTCTGTTCTCTGTGGACTGGGTCTTCGTTGGGTCAAATATATGGCTGATCTCTGTTGGACTGGGGACTGAAAGACTTGGGACTGTTGGCTATCACCCCTGATCTCTAGTTCTGTTGAACTTGAGTCTGTCTTCGTAGGGACAAAGCTATGGCTGATCTCTGTTGGACTAGTTCGGAGTAGGGACTTGAGCTCTGTCTCTGTTGGACTGGGAATAGGGACCCCCAATAGTCATGGCGTCTCTGTTGGAACTGGAGAGTAGGGACTGAGCTATGACTGATCTCTGGTGGACTGGGGACTGGGGAGTAGGGACTGAGTAGTTCTCTGTGGAGGAACTTGGGACTGTCTATGACTGATCTGGGTAACCTGGGGAGTAGGGACTGAGCTATGACTGATCTCTTGGACTGGGGAAAAAAATGATGATTTACAAATATGAGCTATGACTGATCTCAAAACATTGGTTTGGGGAAGGGACAGCTATGACTGATCTCTTGTGGACTGGGGACTGGGGAATAGGGACTGAGCTATGACTGATCTCTGTTTGGACTGGTGGAACTGAGCTATGACTGATCTCTGACTGGGGAGTAGGGACTGAGCTATGACTGATCTCTGTTGGACTGGGGAGTGGGGACTTCAGCCTAGGGACTTGATGTGACTGAAGGACTAGTGACAATCTCTGTTGGACTGGGGACTGGAAGAAGGGCGTCACTAGGGACTGAGGCTGTGTCTCATGACTAGCTATGTCTCTGTTGGACTGGGGACTGGGGTGTAGGGACTGAGCTCAGTTGGTATGACATGGCTCTGTTGGACTGGGGACTGGGTTGATTAGGACCACTGAGCTATGAATGTATGCTCTGTTGGACTGGGGATAGGGACTGAAAATGCTTATTATAGGCGGTGTAGGCGGTGGCAATCTGATTGTAAATAAGACTCTGTAAATACCTGGACTGTTTATTGGACTGGGAATGACGTAGGGACTGAGAAATGACTGATCTCTGTTGGACTGGGGACTGGAAGTAGGGACTGAGCTATTTATGACTGATCTCTGGTGGACTGGGGACTGGGGAGTAGGGACTAAGCTATGACTGATCTCTGTTGGACTGGGGACTGAGGGTAGGGACTGAGCTATGACTGATCTCTGTTGGACTGGGGGTAGGGACTGAGCTATGACTGATCTCTGTTGGACTGGGTTGAGTAGGGACTGAGCTATGCTGCGATCTGTGGACCTGGGATTGTAGGGACTGACCTCTTCCCACTGATCTCTGTTGGACTGGGGATTGGGGAGTAGGGACTTGAGCTATGACTGATCTCTGGTGGACTGATGACTAAGGGAAGTAGGGACTAGAGCTATGACTGATCTCTGGTGGACTGGGGACTGGGGGCCCTAAGGGACTGAGCTGATGATATGGCCTCTGTGAGACTGGGAGCCCTTCTGGCCCCTGCTGTGAGGACTGGGGAGGTGTTGGTGTAGGGAAGTGCCCTTCTGTCACTAGTATATGTCGTATCCAGTATGTCGAGAGAGATATGGAGAAGATATTTCAGCCTACTGTACATGTTTTGTCTTGATGTGTCTCGAAGGGCTCCCAGTGACACAGCGGTTTAGCCACTGCATCTCCAGAGCGAAGATGTCACTACAAACCCTGGTTCGAGCCAGGGCTGTCTCCAACCCCGAGATCGGGAGTCCCATAGGGCGTCCCAGCGTCGTCTGGTTTTGGCAGGTGTAGGCCGGTGTAGCTCAGTTGGTAGAGCATGGCCTTCTAGCGCCAGGGTAGGATGAGTTCCCAGGACCACCCATCGTAGAATGTATGCACACACATGACTGTAAGTCGCGCTTTATAAGCGTCTGCTAAATGGCATATATTATTATTATTATAGGCGGTGTAGGCGGTGAGATGCTGTCATTGTAAATAAGAATTTGTTCTTACCTGACTTGCCTGAATAAATACCTTTATTTTTAGTTTATAAATCAGAATGACGTAAAGAACACTGAGAAACTGAAGGTTAACCTGTTAAATTGATGTCTTTGTTTCACCAGAGCTCTGTCTCTCATTTAAGTATGTCCCTTCTGAGCTCTTTGTTAAGTTGGTTTTGGCCCCTGCTAATCAGTGTGATTCACAGAATGTTGCAGAAGCTACGATCACTAACATACGACTGATTTGGAGCTCTCCACTCCCCTCAACCAACCTCCAATCTTCGCCCCTACATGCAGTATTCTATCCTCTCCTTGGCCAATAGGGTCAGTACACACAACATTCCATCCTCTCCTGGGTGAATGAGGGTTGAGTAGACCCTGCTGTGAAGAGATGCTGCGATCTAGAGTGGACCTGATTAGTTAATATATTATTACCTCTTCTGGCCACATCCATGTGGCCTTTGACCCCCAGCAGGAAGTAGCTATTGGCTCACCCCCTTGTCAACTCATAATAATATTCAGTGTGAGATGAAGAATGTGGGTAGTTAGAAGCTGTGAGGGATGTGGCCCTTCTGGCCCTGCAGTGAGAGGATGTGGCCCTTCTGGCCCTGCAGTGAGAGGATGTGGCCCTTCTGGCCCTGCCCTGGCCTGCAAGATGTGGCCCTTCTGGCCCTGCTGTGAGATGATGGGCTGGCCCTGCTGTGAAGGATGTGGCCCTTCCCTGCAGTGAGAGATGTGCCCTGCCCTTCTGGCCCTGAGAGATGTGGCCCTTGCTGTGAGAGGATGTGGCCCTTCTGGTCCTGCAGTGAGAGGATGTGGCCCTTCTGGGGAGGATGGGCCCTGCTGCAGTGAGAGATGTGGCCCTTCTGGCCCTGCAGTGAGAGGATGTGGCCCTTCTGGCCCTGCAGCCCTTCTGGCCCTGCAGTGAGAGGATGTGGCCCTGGCCTGCTGGCCTGGCCCTGCTGTGAGTGAGTGAGATGTGGCCCTTCTGGCCCTGGCTGCTGTGAGAGGATGTGGCCTGGCCTTCTGGCCCTGCCCTACTGTGAGAGGATGTGGCCCTTCTGTGCCCTGGCCCTACTGTGAGAGGTGTGGCCCTTCTGGCCCTGCAGTGAGAGGATGGCCCTTCTGGCCCCTGCAGTTGGTCAGTAGCCAGTTGTTCTGTCTGGCCAGCCGGTCAGCCATTCAGTCAGTCAGCCAGCCAGTCAGTCAGTCAGTCAGCTAGCCAGTCGGTCAGCTAACCAGTCGGTTCAGTCAGTAGTCCCAGCCCCACTCAGTCAAGCTAGCTGGAGCAGTAGCCAGCCATCTTGTTCAGTGTACTCAGGCTGTGGCCCCATAGACCTTGACTCTGAGAGGTCAGACCTGCCACGGCTGAAGTCACTCAGTGCCGCTCCACACAGTCAGGCTAGCTGGAGCACTAGCCAGCCTGTTCAGTCAATTCAGTTGTGACCTTCTCCCTCTATACTACACTCAACCAGAATGAGAGCTTGAATCCCTGCCACCGAGTCTTGTGTCTCTAGCTGTCAGACAGGTCACTCAGTCTTGCCTATAAATCTGATGATTCCTCAGATGCAGTCGTTTGTGACCGTCCCTAACAAGAAAAAAAGAGCTGCTTGTTAAAAGAATCATGACCCCTTTTGCGGTGCTGTGTAGTCTGCTGGCCTTTTCATTTAAATGTATAGCTCTTCTGAGAAGATCCGGATACTGACCCGGCCTCGCTGCCCTGCCTTTCTTGTCCTCCCGTCACCGTTGTTCTTGATTTCGTACCAAATTGCACCCTATTCCCTATTTAGTGCACTACTTTTGACCAGGCGTGGTGCACTATACTGGGGAATAGGGTGCCGTTTGGGACACATCCATTGTTGTTGTGGAGGGTTTCATTTATCATCTCTTCAAGCAGAACAGACGTGAACAATTCAGGATAGATAAACTGAGGGCTCGAAGGACTGTACTGTCTACGGTCTTGAACTGCAATAATGGGACTTGTATGACGTGGTCACGGTTGGACAGGCTGGAAGATGGAGGGCTCAGTACTGAGGAGGAAAAGGGGGGAAGAGGGGGAAAGCAGGGACAGTGTGGAGGAAGAGAAGAGAGAATAGAGACGAGAGGTGGTGGTGGACTCCAGTCGACACAACAGGGGTCCTGTCTGTGTATTAGTAACTGTGTGGGCTGGCATCACAGAGCTGTGGCATGGGTCTTCTAATCAGACAGGAGGAGAGATAACCCCTCTCTGGTTCAGATCCAAGGCAGGAGGAGGAGAGATAACCCTGGTTCAGATCCTAGACAGGAAGAGGAGAGATAACCCTCCTGGTCAGATCCTAGACAGGAAGAGGAGAGATAACCAGATCCTCAGAAAGAGGAGAGATAACCCTCCCTGGTTCAGATCCTAGACAGGAAGAGGAGATAAACCTCTGGTTCAGATCCTAACAGGAAGAGAGAGAGATAACCCTCCCTGGTTCAGATCCTAGACAGAAAGAGAGGAGAGATAACCCTCCTGGTTCAGATCCTAGACAGGAAGAGGAGAGATAAACCCTCCCTGGTTCAGATCCTAGACAGGAAGAGGAGAGATAACCCTCCTGGTTCAGATCCTAAGACCCTGAGGACAGGAAGAGACAACCCTCCCTGGTTCAGATCCTAGACAGGAAGAGGAGAGATAACCCTCCCTGGTTCAGATCCTAGACAGGAAGAGAGATAACCCTCCCTGGTTCAGATAACCCCCCTGGTTCAGATCCTAGACAGGAAGAGGAGAGATAACCCTCCCTGGTTCAGATCCTAGACAGGAAGAGGAGAGATAAACCCTCCCTGGTTCAGATCCTAGACAGGAAGAGGAGAGATAACCCTCCCTGGTTCAGATCCTAGACAGAAGAGGAGAGATAAACCCTCCCTGGTTCAGATCCTAGACAGGAAGAGGAGAGATAAAGATCCCTCCCTGGTTCAGATCCTAGACAGGAGAGCCTCCCTGGTTCAGATCCTAGACAGGAAGAGGAGAGATAACCTCCCTGGTTCAGATCCAAGGCAGGAGGAGGAGAGATAACCCTCCCTGGTTCAGATCCAAGGCAGGAAGAGGAGAGATAAACCTCCTGGTTCAGATCCTAGACAGGAAGAGGAGAGATAACCCTCCCTGGTTCAGATCCTAGACAGGAAGAGGAGAGATAACCCTCCCTGGTTCAGATCCTAGACAGGAAGAGGAGAGATAACCCTCCCTGGTTCAGATTATAGACAGGAGGAGAGAGATAACCCTCCCTGGTTCAGATCTTAGACTGGGGGAGGAGATATACTCCCCCCTGGTTCAGATCCTAGACAGGAGGAGAGATAACCCTCCCTGGTTCAGATCCTAGACAGAGGAGAGATAACCCTCCCTGGTTCAGATCCTAGACAGGAGGAGGAGAGATAACCCTCCCTGGTTCAGATCCTAGACAGGAGGAGAGATAACCCCTCCCTAGTTCAGATCCTAGACAGGGAGGGGAGGAGATCCTAGACAGGGATAACCCTCCCTGGTTCAGATCCTAGACAGGAGGAGGAGATAACCTCCCTGGTTCAGATCCTAGGAGGAGGAGAGATAACCCCTGGTTCAGATCCTAGACAGGAGGAGAGAGGTAACCTCCCTGGTTCAGATCCTAGACAGGAGGAGAGATAACCCTCCCTAGTTCAGATCCTAGACAGGAGGAGAGGAGCAACCCTCCCTGGTTCAGATCCTAGACAGGAGGAGGAGAGATAACCCTCCCTGGTTCAGATCCTAACCCTCCCTGGTTCCTAGACAGAAGAGGAGAGATCCCTCCCTGGTTCAGATCCTAGACAGGAGAGGAGAGATAACCCTCCCTAGTCCTCAGAAGAGGAGAGAACCTCCTGGTTCAGATCAGGAGGGGAGAGATAACCTCCCTGGTTCAGATCCTAGACAGGAGGAGGAGAGGTAACCCTCCCCCTGGTTCAGATCCTGTGACAGGAAGAGGAGAGATAACCTCTCCCTGGTTCAGATCCTGTGACAGGAAGAGGAGAGATAACCCTCCCTGGTTCAGATCCTAGACAGGAAGAGGAGAGATAACCTCCCTGGTTCAGATCCTAGACAGGAAGAGGAGAGATAACCCTCCCTGGTTCAGATCCTAGACAGGAAGAGGAGAGATAACCCTCCCTGGTTCAGATCCTAGACAGGAAGAGGAGAGATAACCCTCCCCCATGGTTCAGATCCTAGACAGGAAGAGGAGAGATAACCCTCCCTGGTTCAGATCCTAGACAGGAAGAGGAGAGATAACCCTTCCTGGTTCAGATCCTAGACAGGAAGAGGAGAGATAACCCTCCCTGGTTCAGATCCTAGACAGGAGGAGGAGAGATAACCCTTCCTGGTTCAGATCCTAGACAGGAAGAGGAGAGATAACCCTCCCTGGTTCAGATCCTAGACAGGAGGAGAGATAACCCTCCCTGGTTCAGATCCTAGACAGGAAGAGGAGAGATAACCCCTCCCTGGTTCAGATCCTAGACAGGAAGAGGAGAGATAACCCTCCCTGGTTCAGATCCTAGACAGGAAGAGGAGAGATAACCCCTCCCTGGTTCAGATCCTAGACAGGAAGAGGAGAGATAACCCTCCCTGGTTCAGATCCTAGACAGGAAGAGGAGAGATAACCCTCCCTGGTTCAGATCCTAGACAGGAAGGAGAGATAACCCTCCCTGGTTCAGATCCTAGACAGGAGGAGGAGAGATAACCCTCCCTGGTTCAGATCCTAGACAGGAGGAGAGATAACCCTCCCTGGTTTAGATCCTAGACAGGAAGAGGAGAGAACCCCTCCCTGGTTCAGATCCAAGACAGGAGGAGGAGAGACAACCCTCCCTGGTTCAGATCCTAGACAGGAGGAGGAGAGATAACCCTCCCTGGTTCAGATCCTAGACAGGAGGAGAGATAACCCCTCCCTGGTTCAGATCCTAGACAGGAAGAGGAGAGATAACCCTCCCTAGTTCAGATCCTAGACAGGAGGAGAGATAACCCTCCCTGGTTCAGATCCTAGACAGGAGGAGGAGAGTAACCCTCCCTGGTTCAGATCCTAGACAGGAGGAGAGGTGTGATTCTTGAGAAAACGGGTATCGTTGTCGTCTTGGTTCAGATCCTAGACAGGAAGAGGAGAGATAACCCCTCCCTTCTCAAACCCTCCCTGGCTCAAAATCCCTGAGTCTTCCCTGGTTCAGATCAAGGAGGAGGAGAGATAACCCCCTGGTGTGAAAAGAGGAGAGAACCCTGACGATTCCCCACGGGTGGACCAGTCCAGAAGGAAAGGTATGCTGTCGCTACTGTAAGTAGAAAACAGCTGCTAATTGAAGAAAAAATGTGAAGAAATAATAATGGAAACCAATAATGGTGGATTCTGAAGCAGATTCTTCAGCCAGATCAGAATGCAGTGGTGTGATTCTTGAACACTCTGGGGAATTCCCCTCTCAAACCTCAAATTGGAGTCTTTCATCAAGTTGCTGTGAAATGACCCAATTGCTCTATGTAGAAACTGAAGGATATCACAGGGCGTCACCTGACCACTGTCGTGTTTCCTGTCACAAAACTAAAATTCAAAAACACACACAGCAATTAAAGAATTAAGAAATCTAAGTTAACGGACTAATTTATTCCCATTGGTAATTCAAACCTAATCATGTGGCCCTACCTTCCTTATGTGCTAGTTAATTACCAGGCACTGCAGCCACAAACCATGTTGATCATTTGTAAATAATAGTGTGGGTTTCACACAGCTGCCGTTATAAGACATATTATCTCGTTTCTCTCCCTCTTCTCTTCAGAAGGGCCACATTCTGTCCTCCTGGTAGACCTCATAAGTAATGAGTTAATTAGTGCTACTCTAAATTAGGCTATTAAGAGCTTATGAAAATATTTTATTTAGCAGAGTTGGGTGGTAGTTAGAAACAGATGTGTGTGTGTGTGTGTGCGTGTGTGTGTGTGTGTGTGTGTGTGTGTGTGTGTGTGTGTGTGTGTGTGTGTGTGTGTGTGTGTGTAAAAATAGCTAATTTAGGCGTTTTGGCAGTTGGAAACAGATTTTTGTGTGTGTGTGTGTGTGTGTGTGTGTGTGTGTGTGTGTGTGTGTGTGTGTGTGTGTGTGTGTGTGTGTGTGTGTGTGTGTGTGTGTGTGTGTTGAGAGATTGATTCCCTGTCCTGATGATGATGATGTTTCTCTTCCCAGAGCTCCTGGATGGATCATCTGGAATATGTTTAGAAAACACTCGTCTTCCTCAACATTTAAATCCGTGTTTGGGAGGAAAATATGAGTTTGTCCTGTGGATGGAGGAAACTTTGAACTCAACAGTGTTTATGTTGTTTGGGTGGGTGAGGACATGAGACATGAGGAGATGAGGGACATGGGGACATGAGGACATGAGGACATGGGGAGGGGACATGAGGACATGGGGACATGAGGACATGAGGACATGAGGACATGGGGACATGAGGACATGAGGACATGAGGGAGGACATGAGGACATGAGGACATGGGGACATGAGGACATGAGGACATGGGGACATGAGGACATGAGGACATGGGGACATGAGGACATGGGGACATGAGGACATGAGGACATGGGGACATGAGGACATGAGGACATGGGGACATGGGGACATGAGGACATGAGGACATGAAGACATGGGGACATGAGGACATGGGGACATGGGGACAAGGACATGAAGACATGGGGACATGAGGACATGGGGACATGGGGACATGGGGACATGAAGACATGTGGACATGAGGACATGTGGACATGAGGACATGGGAACATGGGTAGGACATGGGGACATGAAGTGGACATGGGGAGACATGGGGACATGAAGACATGAGGACATGGACATGAGGACATGGGGACATGTAGAGCTGCCATGAATGGACAATGAGGCATCATGGATTAACTATAATAATGCCCCATTCTAACATGGGGACATGAGGACATCCTCCATGAAGACATGAGGACATGGGGACATGAGAACATGGGGACATGAGGACATACATGAGGACATGAGGACATGAGGACATGGAATAATACATGTAGAGCTGCCTCCCATTCAATCCAACCTCCATCCCTCATCCCATTAACTCTATATTCCACTTCCCATCCCTCCCTCCCATCTCTATACCCCACTTCCCATCCCTCCCTCCCATCTCTATACCCCCACTTCCCATCCTCCTCCCATCTCTATACCCCACTTCCCATCCTCCTCCCATCTCTATATTCCACTTCCCATCCTCCTCCCATCTCTATATTCCACTTCCCATCCCTCCTCCCATCTCTATCCTTTCCCATTCTCTCCACTCCCATCCCTCCTCCCATCTCTATACCCACTTCTATCTCCTTTCCTATCCCTCCCTCCTTCCCATCTCTATACCCCACTTCCCATCCCTCCTCCCATCTCTATACCCCACTTCCCATCCCTCCTCCCATCACTATATTCCACTTCCCATCCCTCCTCCCATCTCTATATTCCACCTTCTCATCCCTCCTCCCATCTCTATACTCCACTTCCCACTTCTCCCTCCTCCCTCCTCCCATCTCTATACCCACTTCCATCCTCCTTCCCATCTCTATACCCCACTTCCCATCCTCCTCCCATCTCTATACCCCACTTCCCATCATTCTCCTCCCATCTCCTCTCTATACCCCACTTCCCATCCTCCCTCCCCATCTCTATACCCCACTTCCCATCCCTCCTCCCATCTCTATACCCCACTTCCCATCCCTACATCCCATCTCTATACCCCACTTCCCATCCCTCTCCTCCCTCCCATCTCTATACCCTCACTTCTCCCTCCTCCCTCCCTCCCATCTCCATACCCTCACTTCCTATCCTCCTCCCATCTCCATACCCTACTTCCCATCCCTCCTCCCATCTCTATACCCCACTTCCCATCCCTTCCTCCCATTCCATACACCACTTCCTACTCTCCTCCCATCTCCATACCTCTACTTCCTATCCTCCCATTCCCATACCCCACTTCCTCATCCCTCCTCCCATCTCCATACCCCACTTCCTATCCCTCCTCCCTCCTCCCATCTCCATACCCCACTTCCCATCCCTCCTCCCATCTTCATACCCCACTTCCTATCCCTCCTCCCTCCTCCCATCTCCATACCCCACTTCCCATCCCTCCTCCCATCTCCATACCCCACTTCCTATCCCTCCTCCCATCTCCCATCTCCATACCCCACTTCCCATCCCTCCTCCCATCTCCATTCCCCACTTTCCTATCCCTCCTCCCTCCTCCCATCTCCATACCCCACTTTGCATCCCTCCTCCATCTCCTCCCCACTTCCTATCCTCCCCATCCTCCCATTCCATACCTCTTTCCATCCCTCCTCCCTCCTCCCATCTCCATTCCACACTTTCCATCCCTCCTCCCTCCCCTCCCTCCTCCCATCTCCATTCCACACTTTCCATCCCTCCCTCCCTCCTCCCTCCTCCCATCTCCATACCCCACTTTCCATCCCTCCTCCCTCCTCCCATCTCCATACCCCACTTCCTATCCCTCCTCCCTCCTCCCTCCTCCCTCCTCCCCACTTCCCATACCCTCCTTCCCATCCTCCCATCTCCATACCCCACTTCCCATCCCTCCTCCCTCCTCCCATCTCCATACCCACTTCCTATCCTCCTCCCTCCTCCCTCCTCCTCCTCCCACCTCCATACCCCACTTCCCATCCCTCCTCCCCTCCTCCCATCTCCATACCCCACTTCCCATCCCTCCCTCCTCCCATCTCCATACCCCACTTCCCATCCCTCCTCCCTCCCTCCCATCTCCATACCCACTTCCCATCCCTCCTCCCTCCTCCCCCTCCCTCCTCCCACCTCCATACCCCACTTCCCATCCCTCCTCCCTCCTCCCATCCTCCATACCCCACTTCCCATCCCTCCTCCCTCCTCCCTCCTCCTCACTCCCACCTCCATACCCCACTTCCCATCCCTCCTCCTCCCATCTCCATACTCCACTTCCCATCCCTCCTCCCTCTCCCTCCTCCATCTCCATACCCCACTTTCCTCCCTCTCCTCCCTCCTCCCATCTCCATACCCCACTTCCCATCCTCCCTCCTCCTCCTCCCTCCTCATCTCCATACCCCACTTCCCATCCCTCCTCCCATCTCCATACCCTACTTCCCATCCCTCCTCCCATCTCCATACCCCACTTCCCATCCCATCCTCTCCATCCCCATACCTCCCATCTCCATACCTCACTTCCTCCATCCCTCCTCCCTCCTCCCATCTCCATACCCCACTTCCTATCCCTCCTCCCTCCTCCCTCCTCCTCCTCCCACCTCCATACCCCACTTCCCATCCCTCCTCCCATCTCCATACCCACTTCCCATCCCTCCTCCCATCTCCATACCCCACTTCCCATCCCTCCTCCCACTCTCCATACCCCACTTCCCATCCCATCCTCCCATCTCCATACCCCACTTCCATCCTCCTCCCTCCTCCCACCTCCATACCCCACTTCCCATCCCTCCTCCCCTCACCTCCATACCCCACTTCCCATCCCTCCCTCCCACCTCCCATACCTCCACTTCCCATCCCTCCTCCCACCTCCATACCCCACTTCCCATCCCTCCTGTAAAAGACAGAAAATAATTCACCAGAAATAGGCCTACATTTAAGCCTTACTGGGACTATAGGACTTCTCAAAGAGCGTCCTGGTGTTTTCTCCAGGCTTAGCCTAGCTGTCAAGGTTTGGAACAAAAGCCTCGCCAATCTACAGGGAGCAGAGGCAATAATAAACCTGGTATAACCGTGAGTAATTACCCAGAAAGCCACATAATCCTCCTTGGCAGCCAGTTCGACGAACAACCGGGCACATTAGCCATTAGCCACGGACGATAATGGTGCTTTTAGGGTGGTTGATGGTGGATGGTTATTTTTAGTAGCTAGTTGTGTTGTTAAAGGTGATAAAGACATAGTGAATAACAGATTAAGCATCAGTCTGCCGTTGAATGACATGCAGGATACTGTACTACCCCAGGTCACGCTTATGTTTCTGCTCCTGATGCTCTCTGTGACATGCTCCTGAATAGTCAAATTCCTATATATATATATATATATATATATGTATATATATATTTTTTTTTTAGGCTATTCAAAGGCACTATAGTAACCTTTGTAATCTGCGAATAATTAAATTATAACATAGACTAAGCTCTTGACGTTCTGATGTCCTGTCCCACCCTGTAGTAAGAATATTGTTGACGTTAAATTCATGTCGTTTTGATGTCTAAACCCTCTTCTTCATTTTCTTAGTGTTCACTTCCTGGATGTAGGCCTGGGCTTAGATAACAACAAAAACATGTCTCACATCCCCCAATGTCACACTTCTGCATCTGAGGTGAAAGGTGGCAGAACTAGAGCGATGTTGGTCAGACCGTGAGAATTCCTGCAAATCACGAAAAGGTCTGTAGTATTTATATAGGTATGTAATAATCGGACATTTATTATATGTAATAATGACAATTACAACAATACTGAATGAACACATTTATTTTAACTTAATATAATACGTAAATAAAAATCAATTTAGCCTCAAGTAAATGAAATCTATTTAGTTACAAATAAATAATGAAACTGTAACGGCGTTCTTCGTTTGTAGAAAGAGAGTCGGACCGAAATGCAGCGTGGTGGTTACTCATGTCTTTAATGAAGAAAACGGAACGATACATGAAATAACTAATAAATACAAAAACAACAAACGGAACGTGAAACCTAATTACAGCCATCTGGTGAACACTACACAGACAGGAACAATCACCCACTAAATAGTGAACCCCGCGTCTACCTAAATACGGTTCCCAATCAGAGACAACGAGAATCACCTGACTCTGATTGAGAACCCGCTCAGGCAGCCAAACCTATGCAACACCCCTACTCAGCCGCAATCCCAATAACTACAAAACCCCAATACGAAATACAATAAACCCATGTCACACCCTGGACTGAACAAATAATTAAAGAAAACACAAAATACTAAGACCAAGGCGTGACAGAAACATGTTCAATTTGGTTTAAATAATGCAAAAACAAAGTGTTGGAGAAGAAAGTAAAAGTGCAATATGTGCCATGTTAGAAAGCTAACGTTTCAGTTCCTTGCTCTGAACATGAGAACATATGAAAGCTGGTGGTTCCTTTTAACATGAGTCTTCAATATTCCCAGTTAAGAAGTTTTAGGTTGTAGTTATTATAGGACTATTTCCCTCTATACCATTTGTATTTCATATACCTTTGACTATTGGATGTTCTCAGAGGCACAATAGTATTGCCAGCCTAATCTCGGGAGTTGTTAGGCTTGAAGTCATAAACGGCTGCTGGCAAACACAGGAAAGTGCTGTTAGAATGAATGCTTATGAGCCTGCTGCTGCCTGCCACCGCTCAGTCAGACTGCTCTATCAAACCATAGACTTAATTATAATATGTTAAACACACAGAAATATGAGCATTAATATGGTCAAATCTGGAAACTGAAAACTTTTGTTCTTTCAGTGAAATACGGAAACCGTTCCGTATTTTATCTAACGGGTGGCATCCTCAGTCTAAATATTCCTGTTACATTGCACAACCTTCAATTTTATGTCATAATTATGTACAATTCTGGCAAATTAATTACGGTCTTTGTAAGGAGGAAATGGTCTTCACACAGTTCCCAACGAGCCAGGCGGCCCAAACTGCTGCATATACCCTGACTCTGCATGCACAGAACGCAAGAGAAGTGACACAAGAGAAGTGATTTCCCTAATTAATATTGCCTGCTAAAATGAATTTATTTTAACTAAATATGCAGTTTAAAAATATATACTTATTGTATTGATTTTAAGAAAGGCATTGATGTTTATGGTTAGGTACATTGGTGCAACGACAGTGATTTTTTTCGTGAATGCGCTTGTTAAATCATCACCCGTTTGGCGTAGTAGGCTGTGATTCGATGATAAATTAACAGGCACCGCATTGATTATATGCAACGCAGGACAAGCTAGTTAAACTAGTCAATATCATCAACCATGTGTAGTTAACTGTTGATTATGTTAAGATTGATTGGTATTTTTTAAAGATAAGATTAATGCTAGATAGCATCTTACCTTGGCTCCTTGCTGCAGGCAGTCTCCTCGTGGAGAGCAATGTAATCGGCATCCAAAACGCCGATTACCGAATGTTTTGAACATTTGAAATCAACCCTAATTCATAGGCCATGCCGACCTCTACTCTACACCCCATGTAAAGCAGATTCATGTGCAGAATTTAGAAAGTTATTTGGTCTCTTTGGTGTGATACAAACCTTGATTAATCTGTCAACCTCGAGTCAGAACGGTTTGACCTACAAACTATTATGACCATTCTGTGGAAAGGGGGAAGATGACCATTCTGGGGAAAGGGGAAAGATGGAAAGATGGAAAGATGACCATTTTATGGAAAGGGGAAAGATGGAAAGATGACCAATCTGTGGAAAGGGAAAGATGGAAAGATGACCATTCTGTGGAAAGGGGAAAGATGGAAAGATGACCATTCTGTGGAAAGGGGAAAGATGGAAAGATGACCATTCTGTGGAAAGGGAAAGATGGAAAGATGACCATTCTGTGGAAAGGGGAAAGATGGAAAGATGACCATTCTGTGGAAAGGGGGAAGATGGAAAGATGACCATTCTGTGGAAAGGGGAAGATGGAAAGATGACCATTTGGAGGGAAGAGGAGATGACCATTCTGTGGAAAGGGGAAAGATGGAAAGATTACCATTCTGTGGAAAGATGGAAAGATGACCATTCTGTGGAAAGGGGAAAGATGACCATTCTGTGGAAAGGGGAAAGAAGGAAAGATGACCATTCTGTGGAAAGGGGAAAGATGGAAAGATTACCATTCTGTGGAAAGACGATGGTATGGACTAGTCTGAAGTCGGTACTGTCGATGTACTAACTTCTGTTTGTAGCATTCCAACAGTTTGTCTACAAACTAATGTGACCCACTGTGGAAAGGGAGTTTCTCATCAACACGGTCGTGTTCTCCGTTTTTCTCTACGACCCCCACAAGTGTAAGGTCTGAAGGTAACGATTACCGGTTTAAAAACATTATGGAAGTATGAGGGTAGTTTTGTGACTACACCAAAAAAGGGGTTAAATACACAATATATATTGTATAAAGTATGTGGACCCCCTTCAAATTAGTAGATTTCGGCTATTTCAGCCACACCTGTTGCGAGGGCATGAGGTAGTTGGATGGGCTATTTACAGATGGGCTATGTACAGATGCAGTGATCTATGAGGTGCTCTGACAGCTGGTGCTTAAAGTTAGTGAGGGAGATGTGAGTCTCCAGCTTCAGTGATTTTTGCAATTTGTTCCAGTCATCGGCAGCAGAGAACTGGAAGGAAAGGCGGCCAAAGAAGGAATAGGCTTTGGGGATGACCAGTGAGATATACCTTCTGGAGCGCGTGCTACAGGTGGGTGCTGCTATGGTGAGCTGAGATAAGGCGGAGCTTTACCTAGCAAAGACTTAAAGATGACCTGGAGCCAGTGGGTTTTGCGACGAATATGAAGCGAGGGCCAGCAAACAAGAGCATACAGGTCGCAGTGGTGGGTAGTATATGGGGCTTTGGTGACAAAACGGATGGCACTGTGATCGACTGCATCCAATTTGCAGAGTAGAGTGTTGGAGGCTATTTTGTAAATGACATCGCCAAAGTCGAGGATCGATAGGATAGTCAGTTTTACAAGGGTATGTTTGGCAGCATGAGCGAAGGCTGTTTTGTTGTGAAATAGGAAACCAATTCTAGATTTAATTTTGGATTGGAGATGCTTAATATGAGTCTGGGAGGAGAGTTTACAGTCTTACCAGACACCTAGGTATTTGTAATTGTCCACATATTCTAAAACAGAACTGTCCAGAGTAGTGATGACACTGTATGTCTCTATATGACTCTATACGTCTCTATATGACTCCGTATGTCTCCATATGTCTCTCATTATGACTCCATATGTCTCTATATGACTCCATATGTCTCTATATGACTCCGTATGTCTCTCTATATGACTCCGTATGTCTCTATATGACTCCATATGTCTCTATATGACTCCTATATGTCTCTATATGACTCTCAGATATGTCTCCATATGTCTCTATAAGTATGACTCCATATGTCTCCATATGTCTCTATATGACTCCATATGTCTCTATATGACTCCATACTGTCTCTATATGACTCCATATGTCTCTATATGTCTCCATATGTCTCTATATGACTCCATATGTCTCTATATGAACCTACCCAGATTAGTGATGACTCCATATGTCTCTATATGACTCCATATGTCTCCATATGTCTCTATATGACTCCATATGTCTCTATATGACTCCATATATCTCTATATCACTCCATATGCCTCTATTTGTCTCCATATGACTATGTATGTCTCCGTATATTTCTATATGACTCTATAGGGCACCATATGTCTTTGTGACTCCATATGTCTCTATATGACTCTATAGGTCTCTATATGTTTCTATATGATTCTATAGGACTTCATATGTCTCTGTGACTCCATATGTCTCTATATGACTCCATATGTCTCTATGTGACTCCATATGCCTCTATGTGACTCCATATGATTCTATGTGACTCTATAGGACTCCATATGTCTCTGTGACTCCATATGTCTCTATATGACTCTATAGGACTTCATATGTCTCTGTGACTCCATATGTCTCTATATGACTCCATATGTCTCTATGTGACTCCATATGTCTCTATATGACTCCATATGTCTCTATATGACTCTATAGGTCTCTATATGTCTCTATATGATTCTATAGGACTTCATATGTCTCTGTGACTCCATATGTCTCTATATGACTCCATATGTCTCTATATGACTCCGTATGTCCCTATGTGACTCCATATGTCTCTATGTGACTCTGTAGGACTCTATCCATGTAAATGTTATAGATGACTTCAACACCATGGTTGTGCCCTCAAACAGAACCCTATGGGCCCCGGTCAAAATAAGCTCTCTGTATAGGGAATAGGGTGCCAGCCCTGATTAAAAAGTAATTGCACTATATAGGGAATAGGGTGCCAGCCCTGGTTAAAAGTAGTTCACTATATAGGGAATAGGGTGCCAGCCTGGATTAATATGCACTATATGGAATAGGTCTGCCTAGTTTTATGACTTATAGGAATAGGTGCCAGCCCTGGTTAAAGTAGTGCACTATATGGGAATAGGGTGCCAGCCCTGGTTAAAAGTATGTACTATAGGGAATGATTGCCAGCCCTGATTAGTAGTGCACTATAGGGAATAGGGTGCCAGCCTGTTAAGTATGACTATATGGAATAGGGTGCCAGCCCTGGATTAAAGTAGTGACTATATAGGAATAGGGTGCAGCC
>NW_026277742.1:0-4049 GCF_023373465.1 Oncorhynchus keta | reverse complement strand
TAAAAAAAAAAAAAAAAAAAAAACCTGGATAACACTTCGCCAGCCCAGCTTCCCTGCCCATCCACCGCTGCCCCTGGACACTGATTTCTTGGCTACATAGCTGACGCACGCTGGACTGTCCATTAATCACGGTACCCCATTCTGCTTGTTTGTTTATCTGTCGGCCCAGTTGCCTAGTCAACGCCATTTTACCTGCTGTTTGTTGTGCTAGCTGATTAGCCTCGCCTACTGTTTTTAGCTAGCTTTCCCAATTCAACACCTGTGATTACTGTATGCCTCGCTGTATGTCTCTCCCAAATGTCAATATGCCTTGTATACTGTTGTTCAGGTTAGTTATCATTGTTTTAGTTCACAATGGAGCCCCTAGATCCACTCTGCATACCCCTGTTACCTCCTTTGTCCCACCCCCACACATGCGGTGACCTCACCCATTACAACCAGCATGTCCAGAGATACAACCTCTCTCATCATCACCCAGTGCCTGGGCTTACCTCCGCTGTACCCGCACCCCACCATACCCCTGTCTGCGCATTATGCCCTGAATATATTCTACCATGCCCAGAAACCATCCTCTTATCCTCTGCCCCCAACGCTCCTAGGCGACCAGTTTTGATAGCCTTTAGCCGCACCTCATACTATCCTTCTCTGTTCCGCGGGTGATGTGGAAGTAAACCCAGGCCCTGCATGCCCCCAGGTACCCTCATTTGTTGACTTCTGTGATCGAAAAGTCTTGGTTTTATGCATGTCAACATCAGAAGCCTCCTCCCTAAGTTTGTTTTACTCACTGCTTTAGCACACTCTGCTAACCCTGATGTCCTTTGCCGTGTCTGAATCCTGGCTCAGGAAGGCCACCAAAAATTCAGAGATTTCCATACCCAACTATAACATCTTCCGTCAAGATAGAACTGCCAAAGGGGGCGGAGTCGCAGTCTACTGCAGAGATAGCCTGCAAAGTAATGTCATACTTTCAGGTCCATACCCAAACAGTTTGAACTACTAATTTTGAAAATTACTCTCTCCAGAAACAAGTCTATCACTGTTGCCGCCTGCTACCGACCCCCGTCAGCTCCCAGCTGCGCCCTGGACACCATTTGTGAATTGGATCTTCCCATCTTAGCTTCAGAGTTTGTTCTGTTAGGTGACCTAAACTGGGATATGCTTAACACCCGGCAGTCCTACAATCTAAGCTAGATGCCCTCAATCTCACTCAAATCATCAAGGAACCCACCAGGTACAACCCTAACTCTGTAAACAAAGGGCACCCTCATAGACGCCATCCTGACCAACTGGCCCTCCAAATATACCTCCGCTGTCTTCAACCAGGATCTCAGCGATCACTGCCTCATCGCCTGTATCCGCCACGGAGCCGCAGTCAAACGACCACCCTCATCACTGTCAAACGCTCCCTAAAACACTTCTGTGAGCAGGCCTTTCTAATCGACCTGGCCCGTGTATCCTGGAAGGACATTGACCTCATCCCGTCAGTTGAGGATGCCTGGTCATTCTTTAAAAGTAACTTCCTCACCATTTTAGATAAGCATGCTCCGTTCAAAAATGCAGAACCAAGAACAGATACAGCCCTTGGTTCACTCCAGACCTGACTGCCCTCGACCAGCACAAAACATCCTGTGGCGGACTGCAATAGCATCGAATAGCCCCCGTGATATGCAACTGTTCAGGGAAGTCAGGAACCAATACACGCAGTCAGTCAGGAAAGCTAAGGCCAGCTTCTTCAGGCAGAAGTTTGCATCCTGTAACTCCAACTCCAAAAAGTTCTGGGACACTGTGAAGTCCATGGAGAACAAGAGCACCTCCTCCCAGCTGCCCACTGCACTGAGGCTAGGAAACACGGTTCCACCGATAAATCCATGATTATCGAAAACTTCAATAAGCACTTCTCAACGGCTGGCCATGCCTTCCGCCTGGCTACCCAACTCGGCCAACAGCTCCGCCCCCTAGTTCCTCACCCAAGCCTCTCCAGGTTCTCCTTACCCAAATCCAGATAGCAGATGTTCTGAAAGAGCTGCAAAACCTGGACCCGTACAAATCAGCTGGGCTTGATAATCTGGACCCGCTATTTCTGAAACTATCTGCCGCCATTGTCGCAACCCCTATTACCAGCCTGTTCAACCTCTCTTTCATATCGTCTGAGATCCCCAAGGATTGGAAAGCTGCCGCAGTCATCCCCTCTTCAAAGGGGAGACACCCTGGACCCAAACTGCTATAGACCTATATCCATCCTGCCCTGCCTATCTAAGGTCTTTGAAAGCCAAGTCAACAAACAGGTCACTGACCATCTCGAATCCCACCGTACCTTCTCCGCTGTGCAATCTGGTTTCCGAGCCGGTCACGGGTGCACCTCAGCCACACTCAAGGTACTAAATGATATCATAACCGCCATCGATAAAAGACAGTACTGTGCAGCCGTCTTCATCGACTTCGCCAAGGCTTTCGACTCTGTCAATCACCAAAATTTTATCGGCAGACTCAACAGCCTCGGTTTTTTCGGATGACTGCCTTGCCTGGTTCACCAATTACTTTGCAGACAGAGTTCAGTGTGTCAAATCGAGGGCATGCTGTCCGTCCTCTGGCAGTCTCTATGGGGGTGCCACAGGGTTCAATTCTCGGGCCGACTCTTTCTCTGTATATCAATGATGTTGCTCTTGCTGCGGGCGATTCCCTGATCCACCTCTACGCAGACGACACCATTCTATATACTTTCGGCCCGTCATTGGACACTGTGCTATCCAACCTCCAAACGAGCTTCAATGCCATACAGCACTCCTTCCGGGCCTCCAACTGCTCCTAAACGCGAGTAAAACCAAATGCATGCTTTTCAACCGATCGCTGCCTGCACCCGCATGCCCGACTAGCATCACCACCCTGGATGGTTCTAACCTTGAATATGTGGACATCTATACTACCTAGGTGTCTGGCTAGACTGCAAACTCTCCTTCCAGACTCACATCAAACATCTCCAATCAAAAATCAAATCCAGAGTCGGCTTTCTATTCCGCAACAAAGCCTCCTTCACCACGCTGCCAAGCTTACCCTAGTAAAACTGACTATCCTACCGATCCGGAGACTTCGGCGATGTCATCTACAAAAATGGCTTCCAACACTCTACTCAGCAAACTGGATGCAGTCTATCACAGTGCCATCCGTTTTGTCACTAAAGCACCTTATACCACCCACCACTGCGACTTGTATGCTCTAGTCGGCTGGCCTCACTACATATTCGTCGCCAGACCCACTGGCTCCAGGTCATCTACAAGTCCATGCTAGGGTAAAGCCCGCCTTATCTCAGTTCACTGGTCACGATGGCAACACCCATCCGTAGCACGCGCCTCCAGCAGGTGTATCTCACTGATCATCCCTAAAGCCAACACCTCATTTGGCCGCCTTTCGTCTCCAGTACTCTGCTGCCTGTGACTGGAACGAATTGTAAAATCCGCCAGTTGGAGACTTATCTCTCACCAACTTCAAACATCAGCTATCCGAGCAGGGCCAACCGATCGCTGCAGCTGTACATAGTCTATTGGTAACAGCTCACCCTTTTTCACCTACCTCATTCCCATACTGTTTTTATACTGTTTTTATTTATTTACTTTTCTGCTCTTTTGCACACCAATATCTCTACCTGTACATGCCCATCTGATCATTTATCACCAGTGTTAATCTGCAAAATTGTATTATTCGCCTACCTCCTCATGCCTTTTGCACACATTGTATATAGACTGCCCATTTTTTTCTACTGTGTTATTGACTTGCTAAATTGTTTACTCCATGTGTAACTCTGTGTTGTCTGTTCACACTGCTATGCTTTATCTTGGCCAGGTCGCAGTTGCAAATGAGAACTTGTTCTCAACTAGCCTACCTGGTTAAATAAAGGTGAAATAAAAAAATAAAAAATAAAATCTAGTACATACTAGCTGTTGTAGTACATACCAGCTGTTGTAGTATATACTAGCTGTTGTAGTCCATACCAGTTGATCTAGTACTTACTAGCTGTTGTAGTACATACCAGTTGATCTTGTACATACTAGCAG